>NC_092347.1:4923539-5203774 GCF_963676685.1 Mytilus edulis
AAGTGTAGAATGGGGGAATGGAACCAATAAATTGATCGGATCCGAAATGTTCTTCCCAGTAAAGAGGAGCACCTATTATTTTGTAGGTAATTATTATTAGTGTCGGTGGTCTCACAAGTAAATCAGAGTGAATATTGCATGCACATTAAAATTAGCAGAGAAGAGACAATTATCAACTTGTGTATTATTCATTTTCTCGCAGTTATTTACGGTAAATCAGCTATATAGACATAGGAAGATGTGGTGTATGTATATATATATATCCTGAGACTACTATAACACATGTGTTATAGTAGTCTCAGATATATCCGAAAACAGGTGTTTGGTTCTAGTACTATAGTGGCTATAGTATATGACTTTTAAATAACAATTATCAATTATATCTGTATTCTGTGGCGGGTCGAATGGGATGGAATCCGGGGTTGGCCTCCCCTAGCATTTTGTGAGCAATCATTGCATAAATGATAATCTCGGGAATCCTCTCAAGTTCCTATATACAAGGTGATAGGACGTTCCGTTGGAATAGGTTACCTGTGCATCAGGAAAAGTTTTAAGGCATAGCGTGAAAAGGTAACCTATTCCAACGGAACCGAACGTCCTATCACCTTGTATATAGGAACCTTAAAAATATGTGAATAGGTCGGGAAAAACTCTCTTTTGACACTTAGGTATTGCACTGTTGCATTACACACCAATCAAAACGCAAACAATATGGGAAAAGATAACTTTTTTACCTACACAATATATGAATAAGGTATACACTTTTGAAATCTAAATTATATGAAAAGGGTGGGGTAACCGTAGAAAACCAGCGGCAACGACACCCCTTATTTAATGGAGACATGTAGATCCGCCCATGATTTTACATGTAAATCAAGCCCCGGGTATTTGTTGGCATAACGGTAACCACGAAAGGGGGGGGGGGGGGGGGGCTAATTAAAACACGAGGAATTATAAATATACAATTCAACAGGGGTAGAGTGCATCGAGGAATGGGAATTAAAATTGTCTCTTCACGATGATCGAAAAAAGTATCTTGCACGTTATTTTCATCATCTTGTCTGAAACACTCTGAATAATGAGCTTCAAGGCGAAAACAAGGCATGTGAAATACTAATAACATACACTTCTTTTTTTATACGTTGCATGGACAAACCCAAATCCCTCAACAAAAATTGCTTGATTCATGTCATATCAAATAAATTACAGCGCGGAAAGGTAACTTTAATTTAATATCAAAACTAAATTTTTGTTATATTTTTCAATAAATTTATAAATCTTAATTAGGCATGCGTTGCGTGAGTTCCATTTCATGAGACCTACACAGATTTCTATAAAACAAATCAAAAAATTATAAATACAGTTTTTCAATTCTTTCCGGCATAGATAAAAAAAAATATGTATATAATCTATATATACGATTTGGTTGAATTATTTCACTTCATTTTAATGATAAATCCTTTAGTTCTTAAATTTTTAATTAAAATGAATTTATCATTTTGATATCTAACGATAAACTTTTTAAATTGAAGTGACATGGTCAGTAACCTAATTAGTTGCATGGCTGATTACCATCTTACAGGTGACCCAGTATTTTTCCATATGACAGTAGCGTGTACCCTCGGGGTTATATCGGGGTGTGTATAACTTATTTTCTGGGGAACATCCTGTCCACGTGTAGTACTTAGCATATATTGCAACAGATGACATTAAACAAATTTTCTTTGTAGCATCGGAGGCAATTTCATGTTCGACCACACAAAATATTTCACAAAAAAGATATGATAAAATCAAAAGAAAAAGATAAAGAAATATTAACAAATAAAGGTGGAATTGAGTAAACGGGGATTCGTGTTTTTATGAGCTTATTTTCAGTGGACAACAACAAATGGAAGTTTTTAACGACCTTGTGTGACCTATAGTTGTTAATGTTTGTGTCATTTTGGTCTTTTGTGGATAGTTGTCTCATTGGCAATCATACCACATCTTTTTGACTGGCTATATACATGATATAATATATATAGCATGCACTTACACGGTCGGTCCAGTGGACATATTTCATACTAGATAACTTATACAGTAATTCTGTTTATATATATGAAAATTATTGTCCGATCTGATACACGTACCTATAATGTACAGAATTTTGAACAGCTTCAAATATATGGGGTCCGTAGAAACACCGCAAAGGACCTCCTTAGTGCACTAAGAACAAAAATGTGCACTAAGGACCTACTCCTTTCATAATTTTAAATTATATTTTTTCTAATGTTTTCTCGACACGTGCCTCAAAAAGTTGATTGTCACCTTTAGTATAATCGATAGCAATTCATGTTCGCTCAACCTTGGCCCGTGAATAATCAACTAGTATACTGATTAAACATGTATATGGTATTTCACATTGTTCTCTATTTTTTTTCATTTGTTTGTTTTTGCCGTATTTATTCTGTCTGCTATATTTTTTACTTCTAAATTAATAGCGTATTTTCAACTCTTTTCAGTTTGGGATTTTTCATCCTTTTAATTTTAAAAAGACAAATAATTGTGAACACTTCACGGAAAAGTGAGGATTGATATTTGGTTGCTTAACGTCCAGTTGCCAATACTTCATTCATTTTTCTAATGTTAAGAACTATGCCATTTATCAATATTTCGATTTGAGCGTTACTGATGAGTCTTGTGTAGACGAAACGCGCGTCTGGCGTACTAAATTATAATCCTGGTACTTTTGATAACTATCACAGCAATGTTTTTAAACATGTTTAGGAAAGGAACATATTTCTGATTCGATGTTTATATACAAATGCATTACAAGTATAAATATGTATAGGTTGATGTTTAGTCCCTTCGATGTTTTAGACTGTAAATAAATTATGACCAATTTATTTCTGACATCTTCTTCATTTTTAACTTTTGTGGATAGGTGTTTCATTGACAGCCGTACCACATCTCCTTTCGCTTATTTTTGTTGTATATATTTTTTAATTCACTTTCCTTGTCTTTCAAAATATAAAGTAAGTAAGTAAGTAAGTAAATTGTTTATTATAGTGACATGTGTAAATCAGCATAAATTTGTACAAAATATAATTACATATATAATACACCCGGCCCAATGGACCAATAAGTCACCTTTTACTGTTAGTTCAATATAAATGTTCTAATATCACGTGTCAATTGCCAATTTAAATTTAAATACAGATAATTATAGATTAAGAATTAACGATTGTAAAAGTTCATATATTATTCAACTAATGTTTGTGAAAAAGTTTAAGAATGTTAACTAGAGTAAACTGTTTGTTTTCTACGGAAAAGTGACGCTGCTAAGTATTTAGCTATTTTCCTTGGATGGTTCACCATTAGAAATGTTAATTTTCCCTGCTCATCTAGTTGCGTAAAGTCAGGCACCATTAATATCTCGCTAAAAACAGTTTGTCTGATATCATTATAAAATGTGCAGTTTATAAGAAAATGTAGCTCACTTTCAACATTTTGAGAATTACAAAATCGGCATAGTCTGTTTTCTACTGGTTCCCCAATATATCTACCAGTCTCAATTCTGATCGGTAATAATCCGCATCTAAACTGGGCTAGCACAGATCGCTCGTGTTTCGTAAGATTTAGTTTTACATAGTGCTCTAGTTCGAAGTTTGTTTTAAAGTTTAAGTAAGATCGTAGCTTTGGTTTATTTATCAAGGACTCTCTCCATATATCACTGTAATAAGTTCGTACAATTTGTTCAAAAGATTTTAAATCCACCATTGTTCTACTTTCGTAATAATGTAACATATTAAGTTTAGTGAAAATATCTTTAGTGTCACTACACCAATTGTTTGTGCAACGATCATAATCCATATTGAACACCACTTTCGTTAATCGGTCGTCTTCAAACGATAAAAGCCTATTCCAGTATCGAATAATGTTCACCCAATGCCGAAACTGACTTGGTATCCATCCAGTATCCCCATACAGTGCTAGAATTGGTGCAAATCTGTGAACGCCTAAGTAATATCGAATTGCTCTGTTCTGTACGTTGTCTATTGATTGGAACTTCCTATATATTTATTCCATTATTTTTATTTGATGCCGAAAATAAGAATACGAAGTTAAGGTTTATGTACCCTTCTGTAGCCATTTTTGTACGAAGTTTTCAAACCTCAATTGTATCAAAACTAAAGATATAATAAATAATAGAGATAGGCCATTTAGTACACGTTCCAAGGGGAAACTTGATGTAAAGCATTATTTTTTACTGTTTCATTGCATTTGATAGAAAAAGAGGACTTTGTGGCAAATAAATCAAGATTTTTATAGAAAATCCACAGCCTTTAATACAGAGATTTTTGTTATAAAATTTGAAACATAAATTACTCATTTGATTTTCTATGATGTGCTAGTGTTTATTTTTTACAAAAAGTTCTAAGTAACCTGTAAATTCCAAAACACCTCGTGCGGAGTCACTAAAGTCGAGCGCACCCTAACAGGTGTACTTGATTTTGGCCATATTTATACTTGTCTTAACCAATAACTACATTTATAAACTTGTTTTAAGGAAATCAATGCTAGCACTGCATGCAATAATCCTATATCTATCAGTCATCAAATTGCCAAATATGAGAGTACAAGGATAAAGGCTGTGGATTTTCTATAAAAATCTTGATTTATTTGCCACAAAGTCCTCTTTTTCTATTAAATGCAATGGAACAGTAAAAAATAATGCTTTGCATCAAGTTTCCCCTTGGAATATGTACAAAATGGCCTATCTCTATTATTCATTATATCTGTAGTTTTGATACAATTGAAGTTTGAAAAGTTCGTACAAAAATGGCTACAGAAGGGTACATAAACCTTAAATGCTATAAATAAGCGAAGTAAAACAACCGTTAATAATTATGTATATGAGCATTATATCTATTTATAAAATATTTTAAATACAAGCAGACATACCATTTGTGACACCAATTTCATTTATTTCCAAATCTTAAAATCATACATTTCCGTTCTTTAGCGTTTCTTAATAATGGCAGAACGGGCTTAAGAGTCATATGATTAAGTTAACTAAATAATTTAGTTTTCCCACATCATTAGCGGATTTAGGGGGTTAAAGCGAGCCCCCCCCCCCCCCCACCCCCGGTTGAAAATCTTAAAATATTTTTTGTATTAACCATTTCTTGTTTTAATGTTATCTTTACTATAATTTGAATATCTAGCATTGAATAGGGTGACACGTTGTCGCTACACTTCTTTAAATATACACAAGTCATAATAACATTGGCCAGAGGGTGACTTGATAATTAGAGGACCAAAGGATTTAATTAAGACAATCCAAGGCTGCTATCTCTATATTTTATTATATATATCTTTATTAGCCTCCCTTAGAGTGATACAACAATTGCAAAACGGGTAGATACGATCTGTAATCAAATAATTAACCTTATAAAATTAATACTTAAAATTTTATTTAGAGTAACCATATGCCGGATGAACAAAAAGTGTGCCATTTATTGAAAAACATATGGTTTGGTATAACATGAAAACTTCTCTAGTGTTCTAAACATTTCTCACATAACCCCTCCCCCAAACCCCCACTTCAAGCTCTGGATCCGCGCCTGCCCATAGTGCTTATTACATTATAAAATAAAATGGTATTCATCTTCAATTGTTGAAATAAAGATGAATTGTTAAAAAAAAAAAGCATTGACACCAGTTTAAAGTTATCGTTCATAGAAGACAGTTATGATTTATTCTATAATTCTCTTTTTAAAACGTAATATAATTTTACCTCTTGGAGTTTTTCTATATGTTACTTCTGTAATCAGATTTTGAAGAACCCCATGGACACCACATACTCTCAAATGTCTTTCAATGAATAATGATAGTATGTAAACTCTTGTGTTGTTAGTAAGGAAATGAAATATCAAAAGCATTTGTTTCTCAATTTTTATCTCAAAATAGGGTTCTTTAAATAAAAAAAAGCTTGCATAGCAATTTCCTTAAAAACTAAATATATATAACAAAGGCAAAGTTTTAAAACACAAAATTTATTTTTTATTTTTCTTTCATAAACTTGAATTTATACCACGCTAAAACGTTAGGTTAACAACCATTGATTAATCAATAAGTAACGATCAAAAGACAATTGTTTATTGGATTAGGTTGATTGAACATGATGATTCGGGAATCTGCAATAAACCGTTGGTCACGTGGCGAGTGGCAGGCGTTGATTAAAAAGTCATTAACTTCAAAATTACAAAATCTATTGATACCTAACTTTATAGATTTGAGGTATTTAATCATATCCTCTTATATTCATGTTCGCTGTGATCTTAAAACATCGTTTTAGTGTCCTTAATGCAAAAACTTTCTTCTTAGTGCACTAAGAAGTCTTTTGCGGTATTTCTACACACCGAAATATATGGCCTTATTATTGGTAATATACCATATTAGTGTCACTAATGGCTTAACGTGTTACCAAATTAAAAAGAAGAAATAGGCTCAAAACCGCATTTTTAACTTTAGATTTTTTTTCAATCCCAAAATAGAGAAGAGGTCCGGTATACAGACTTATTAAAAAGTCCAGATGAGAAGTTTAACTTGCTTTTCTATTCCCGGCACTTTTAACTTAACCCATGCAAAAAAAAATTCAGTACCTGGTTACAGTTGCGCATTGACAAATTATAATCTTTCGATTAAATGATCTTAAATCTATATGGTCTTTATTTTAAAAGTTATAAAATCTAAATGTAAAGTGATCTAAAATGTTCAATATAAATGAGTATTTTCGCTGTGAAATGAATCTAAGGTCGTCTAAAAGTGTATACATGTGTATTTGACCCGACTACTGACTACATAGTAACTATTCATTATGTACCTATAAGGGGGGTCTGAGCGGGACTCGGGACTGTCGAGGCGTATTTTTTGTAAACGTGACACATGAAAGTCAAATTATGAGGGAGGGTAGGAGGGGTACTGATCCCGAAATCCCGAGCTTAAAAACACGAAATCCCGAAATCCCGAAATCCCGGGCTTAAAAAACACGAAATCCAGAGGTCCCGAAATTCGAAAAAAGAATTATCGTATCCCGAAAGGGTCAATCCCGAAATCCAGAGCTTAAAAACACCCGATCCCGCAGTCCCGATAAAGGTCCTATCCTCCCTCAAATTATTGTGCCGTGAAAACGCGAAATGAAGTTTAGCGGGACATGGGAAATTACAAAAATAGCAGAATTGTTCACTTACATAGTGTACGCGGGATGGCATCATGTGAGAATCTAAAAAAATAAGTAGTAACTAAGCGGGATCCGTGAACAGAACCCCCAATGAGACCCCCATTAGTTGTGGCTTATTTTGGTCTTTTTAGTTAGTTTCCTTCCCCTACATTACTTGACCGTTTTTGTAAAACAACAGCACTCGAGGTCTGACAGTATTTTACCAAGAAATGCACAAAATATTCAAAAAGAAGGCCTAGAAAATTTAAATATTGGTATGCACACATACTCCCCTATCAGCACAGACAATTATATTTTTGTAAAGGCGCCAAACTCGTTTCTAATATTTATAATAGAACCGAAAAGAAAATGGAAATGGAAATGGGGAATGTATCAAAGAGATAACAACATGACCAAAGAGCAGATAACAGCCATAGGTCACCGATGGGTCTTCATTGCAATGAGAAAATCCCGCAACCTGAGACTGGGGTGGATCTAGTCATATAAAGGAGGGGTTCCCAACCCAGGACAATTTTTTTTGTGGGGGGGGGGGGGGGGGTGTCCAACTACATGTCCCCATTCAAATGCATTGATCGTCCAATAAAGAAAGGGGGTTCCAACTTCCAACATGTCCAACCTTCAGCCCCCCCCCCCCTGGATCCGTGCCTGTGAGGCATGCTTTAGCTTGCCATTAACAAAAATGTATACTAGTTGAGTGATAATGGACGTCATACTTAACTCTTCAATATAAAAAAAAGAAACTAAAATAAAAATCATACAAAGGTCACAAAGGCCATAACTTCTGGCTCCTGAATTAGGAAAAGTGCAAAATGCAGTGAGGATAAAAGCCTTTACTGTAAATTCCTGAAATTACAATTATATAAATCATCTCACATCTTTGTGCATTTCTTGAAATTGGTCATATTAATAAATGCATGCAATATTTTCAGAAAATTTCAATATATAGGCTTTTAAAAGTCAATCTTGTGCATGATTATCAATGATTATACTCGCACAATTAACACATGTGGTTCTCAAAACTCAGAGGTGTCTATGCTATTTATGACAACATTTTAATCAAGTATAAATTTACAAAATATGTTTAGAACTATATGATTTTTAGGTTTTTAAGCATAGATATAGTAGGTCAGGATCTGCGAACTCTCACTGACTGACTGAGCACATGAATTCAACACTAGTTTTTTGGTGATGTTGGTGTTGGTGTTGTTTTGTTTTGTTTTTCTTTTCTGCATCTTATGTTTTGCCTTGGCATTGTCAGTTTCTCTTTCATTGCCTTTGGTTTTTTTTGTTATGTTAAATAACAAGTCACAAGAGAGAAAAAACAAAAAAAATATGTGAAAAAATGGCTTAGTTCAGTATATATTAAGGACAGAGATAACAAATAGCTAAATAAGAAAAAAGAAAAAAGAAAATTCCTTTTCTATGTACAGTCAATTGTCTGATAATCTAGAAGATAGCCTGATTTGGTCTAATTCTCCTGAATTCTAGCAGGTACTTTATTCCAACTTTTTTAATTCAAACAAACCATGTCTTAGATAGTCTTGGAATTAGAATACATTAATCATTGTTAATCATAAAATTTTCATAATACTTTGGTGAATTATCTATTGATATAATCATGATAATTAAGCTCCTTTTTAATTTTTAGGGATTTTAAATTTTTAATTTAAAGTTAGGGATTTTTCCAGTAAGTATACTATTAATAATGCTTTGAGCAATTTTCATGAAACTTGGTGAATTATTTTTGTATAACATAAACATGATAATTTTCCTTTTAATTTAAAAAAAAATCTGATTTATGTCATTGTACTATCATGACTTGGAATTAGGATAGTCTCAAGAATGCTTTCACAAATTTTTATGAAACTTTGGTGAATTGTTTTTATATCTTGACAAACTCCCTTTTTATTGTTATGACCCAAAGTGGAGGGGGCATAATGTTTAACACTTGTCAGATCTTTTGTCCGTCTGTCCCAAAGTTGTTTTTTGTTCTCTTACAGTACTTTAGTTTGCCTCAACCAAATTCAATTAAACTTTTACAAAAGCTTGTTATCACAATTCTCATATCAAGTTTGAATTTTGGTGATGTCAGTGTTACTGTACTAGAGTATCAGAGTTATGCCCCTTTAGAAATGGGGAAAATATGCTGAATTTTTGGTTTCCTGTTCTCTAAAATTTAGTTTGTCTCAACCAAATGTTATGAAATCAATACACAATGCTTATCATCACAAAATACAGATTAAGTTTGAATTTTGGTAGTGTCTCTTTTACTAAATTCTATAGTTATGTTCTTTAAAAATGGAAAAAAATGTTTCGGCCTTCTAACTTAAGTTTCCCTCAACCAAATTTTATTAAACTTTAAAAAAATACTTTTTATCACAATTTTAATCAGATCAATTTCAAATTTTGGTAGTAAAACTTTTACCGTTCTTCAGTTATGTTCCTTTAAAACTTTGAATAATATGCAAGCTGGAGTATCATTCCCTATTTATCATGTATATTTTTTTATAAGATGCAGAGTTAAGGAACTTTAGTTGTTGCAAAGTTATTTTAAAATTGTCCATTTTCAAAAACTTTGAAAGGTTTTAGAAATTTATGGATTTGTTAAAAAAAATCACAGCCTTAAACTTATAGTCACTTGAGTTATATATCTATAAATGGAGCCAAATTATATACATGTTGTATGTCAATAAATACCAACAGGCTATTATTTGAACTTGGAATTATTTTTAATTATGGAATTTGCCTGATTTCTTGTTATTGAAATTTTTAATAAATTCCATATTTATTCTGTACTGAAATGTTCTGTGCTGCGCACAACACTTTCTATTACAATGAAGATAGTATATTTTCAATAGAATGTACTGTGCCGCGCACAACACTATCTAACCAAAATACATTGTATGGAAAGTGTTATTAACCGCTCAAAAGATTATAATACCAAATACACATGGAATTTATTAAAAATTTTAAACACAAGAAATTATGCAAATTCCATAATTGAAAATAATTCCAAGTTCAAATAATAGCCTGTTTACCACTGTTTGTGCATGTTTTGTTTTTTTTTGGAGGGCAGGGGTCTTATTTGCACAGTGCTCATAGTTTTTTAGTCGATCATTAAAATTCATTTAAAGCTTAAAGACCAGCTATAAGGTCAAGAAGCTTATCAAGCACTCATGGTTTAGATTTTTATTAAACACACATTAATATACATAATGTACATTAAACAGAAAAAAATAGTGATGCAAGATGTCATTCAACTTTTACTCTTTTATGTATAGGACAAGAACTATAGAAGATACAGAGAAATTATATACAGCAGAAATGATAGGCAATGTAAAATTTGCAGAAGCCAACTAAACCTAAATGGTAAGGCACCTTTTAATTTTAAAAAAGTTATTGAACTTGAAAGATGATTACTAGTATCATGATTACTATAAAAATTAAAAGATGTGGTATATTAAATATGAAAACTATCATGGCTTTGAGAAAGCAATTGTAGGCCTGTTACGACCTTCAATAATGAGAAAATCCATACCCTATACTATAGTCAAAGTAGGCAGCTATAAAAGACCTAAAGATGAAACATTGAAACAATCCAAACTGTAAAACTAATCATGCTAATTGCCTGGTTTATAACAAAATAAATTACAAAAAATAAATATGACCGGTATGAAACAACAACAACAACAACCACTAAATTTTAGTGTCAGACTAAACTGACAAAAGCTACAGGCTCTGAACTTTGGACAGGCACAATAGGAATATGGCAAGGTTATATAAAAATAAGATGTGGTATGATTGCCAATAAGACAACTCTCCACCAGACAACCAATGATGTAAATTTCCTGCAAACAGGGACTTGACTTCTGTAAATCAACTAATTTTTCGTGAATACTTTATTTGGCATTTTATACTTTCTAGTCTACATCGCAGTTATTTATTTTTCTCGAGTTCAAGTTTACTTAATGTATTTTAATAAGGAAAGATACACATGAAAAACATTTATTGCTGTTTCTCTCTCCATTTATAACATTTTATTTGTTTATTTTGTGTATTTATAGGTGATCAGACATCTTGGTTTTCATGATCAATAGGTCATTACTGAAGAGGAAACTTATAGTTGAAATTTATTTACATAGTGCATAATTGGATTAATTTGAAATGGAATGTGTGCTTTCCTGCAAAAAAGAAATAGGAAATTTCAACATTATCACATGATAATGACCATAAACAAAATGGAGTTCTATCATAGATACACAAAAACACTATTGCATAAAAGCAACAACATATCTTAATCAAAAGAAAGGAGAATGCTGAACAAATACTATTTTGTTGTTGAAAAAAGGAACACCAGTTTTATCCACTCATTTACATCGCTCCCTCATATCAAATATACAGAAGAAGATCATTGAAGAACAATTTGCAAAAATGATTTCTCTTAGAATTGAAGGGAATTGTTTAGTGAATGGAATAATGTATTCACTGAATTCTTACGTAGTGGATTGAATAACTGTACACAAGCTGAAACAGAAGAAATTCTAATTTAAAATAACACGAAAAGTGTTTATTTTATTATTTAATCTGCAAATATATAAACAAATTCTTTAGAACACCACAAATGGTATGACATTCAAATTGGTTGCTTATTAATGTATCGCATTGAAACAATTACAAAGAAAATAGAAGCATTTGCTCCAAAAAAAATTATAAATCAAAGTTAAATTTATAAAAAAAAGTCTAAACAATACCTAGATCTAAACAGTCAGACTGTATTATTTTCAATGTCATTAAAATGTTGAGTCAAACATTTATTAAAGTTTTAAATATCATTTGCATCAATTATACAGTCTTGTTATTATTATATTCATACTGTTTGTATACATGGTGTAGTGAAGAAATGTTCAACAAGTAAAAATAAGGGAAAACATTTCCTTAAGGGAAATTTGATCTTCAGAAATTTCCTTAGAGGAAATTTGAAGAACAATGATTTCCCTAGAGGAAATTTGTTGTCTTGAATTTTCCTCCAAGGAAAAGTGTTTGTCAAAAATTTCCTCACAGGAAAAAGTATTTCCTCCAAGGAAAATTTGAAGCTACAAATTTCCTCACAGGAAAAAGTATTTCCTCCAAGGAAAATTTGAAGCTGCAAATTTCCTCAAAGGAAAAAGAATTTCCTCTAAGGAAAAAGAATTTCCTCTAAGGAAATAGAATTTCCTCAAAGGAAATAATTATGCAGCAAATTCCCTAAGGGAAATCTTTTTCCCTTGAGGAAAAAACAATTTCCCTTGAGGAAAAATCTTTTTCCTTCAGGGAAATTTGATTTCCCTTGAGGAAAAGTACTTTTCCTCTGAGGAAATTGTTGAAAAAAGGGGCATAACTTTTTCAACAGTGGTGCTAGATCCAAAAAGTTTTAGGACAAATATCAGGGAACCAATACCAACCAAGTTATCAACTTTGTTTTGACTTAACTCCAAAAATTAAGGTGACAACTTTTGCACTCAGCGGAATTGCAAACTTGTCCCGGAGACTGTTCTACTCCTAACAGGTGCACCACTTCAACGAAAAGCCAATGATTTGTTTTTAGTTTATTCTTAAATGGAAATTAATGTTACATAACGGGTTGGATTGATCTTACTACAAGGTACAGCAGATGATTTTGAAATTGTTTACAATAACATTTGTTTAAGACATCAAGGAAACAGTCGGAGAAAAAATGAATAAAATTTTCTTAACAAACAAATACTTAACATAAAAAAATCACCACTTACACACAAAAATAACTGTTTAAGCTTTTATCTGAATTTGATCACGTATTGTTTTCTTCTTTAAGAAATATAATTTAATCAATCAGTATTCACAAAAAATATAACATTTAGAACTGAATAAAAACAATAAATGAATAAGAAAATAAATTTACATGAAAACAAAACTTTACGACCAAAGACTTGATTTAAGCTCCCAATATGTGAACTTTCTATTTCTACGTGGCAACATTCAAGAAGCGCCTGCATACGGAGTATATATCTCCCAATTGAAACGCTATCCCCAGTTCAAAATGGTGTAGTTGAAATCATACCTTCGTAAATTTTACGGCTTCATCACGAGTTGGTTAACCGTTTTGAAATTCAATTCACAGTTGATATAGTAGATATGTTACTTATGTAGTAACTACTCTTCCGTCCATATTTAACATATGTGACTTACCGACATACCTTGTGATAATTTGATTACCCTACCGGAGAACCTGAAATCATCTCGGTTTTTGGCGGGGTTCGTATTGCTTAGTCTTCATTTTTTTATGATGTGTTTTGTTTACTACGAGTTGTCTCTTTGTGTTTTTTTCTTTTTTAGGCAAGACGATGTCAGTTTATTTTCGACATATGATTGTCTCTGCGTATTATCTCTCGTTTCTCTTTGAACAAAATATACAATTGTTCACTATACGATAATGTGATTAATTTCACTCTTCAATACATTTTTTTCACTAAACAACTACATTATGACAGGAGTAGGTCCGGCAAGGACCGATTTTGGCCTCAAATTTCAGGTTAATCTGACGAAAGATTTTGACTACTTTCTAAACGCTTAAGTGTCTATTTCATTTGATTCAATTAGTTAATGTGAAAGATTTTATCTGATTTAGTCATTAAAAACGATCCGATTCATGCTCAAATATGAAAAATCTACCAAATATGCCGAATAAAGTCCCTTTTCAGATGGTTTTGTCAAAAATGAAAGTGGCCGCATTCGTGTTCATCCTCAACCTTTATATATGTTATGTATTTCAATATTAAGGATGAACACGAATGCAGCCACTTCCGTTGAACACGAAAACCGTCTAAAATTTAACTAAAATGCTAGAATTGTGAAGATTTCAGTAATTTAGCATGACTTAATGGTGCTAGTACCCGATATATGTGCATTCTATTGTCAAAAACAGCCCATATGTATGTAGCAGAAGCATTCTACTGTCCAATAAATAACTAAAAGTTTACATTTTAACAATTTTGTAAAACTGCTATATTTTGGGGCCAAAAAGGGGTCTTACTGGACCTACTCCTTTAATCCATTCCATTTTTGTTATTCCTCATTTCAATGGTTAACTTCCAGCGATTTTTATTTTTCTATATGCAGTGTTGTGTGAAATTTTGTGTGGAGTACTGGAAAAGATAAAATGTTACTCATGCCAAGTGTTTCCTCATTTCAAACAAAGATAAATTCTGCAAAATACTTTGAATAGTGCAAATTTAACGGAGAATAATATGGGAAAAACAATGGTGGTATTACAAATCAAGTAGATCAATTAGGAAAAAGATTTATTTTCCAAGAAATCATTCATTAATATTAAGAAACATATTTTTCATGTATATACTTTAATACTCACTGTACTTTTATTTCAAACCGTCCATTATGTCCCATTTTATATAGTCCTGTTCTTTTAGAATCCCATCTCACCTGCAGAAAGAGAAGTTTTACAAAGTCAATATGAAATACCCTTCCACGTAATGCATTTGTTTAAAGGGGTATGCAACTCTTACTTGCAAATTAGTTCTTGACACTTTCGCTTTTCATCATTTATGTATTTGATAGTATATTAGTATATATATGACAGTTGCTTATAGTTCGTTAAATTCAATACATTTTGTGAGTGACTCAAACAGACAAAACCGGTCAGCATGACACAATAAAGGATACACAACCAAAACTGTTTAAACATACAACAAAAGCATGCAACACATTTTAAATGATAAAACGTGTTTAGTTGACAGTACATACAGCATATTGACAATTTAAACACACACACACACATATATATATATATATATATATATATATATAACAAAAGTAAATAAACACGGTGTACAGAATGTATATAATAAAAAAAAATTAAATTTGCAAACTACATTTCACATCAAATAATAACAGTTCGTGAAAATATAATATACCTATATATACACATCCCTAAACAATACAAATTGAATAAAATATGAATGTAGGCTTTACAAAATGAAAACAACACTAAACATAAATATATAATATTTTGAAAAGAAGTATCACACGTATTGAAATTAATATCAGACATTGATATTACATTGAA
Organism: Mytilus edulis; assembly: GCF_963676685.1. Taxonomy (NCBI): domain Eukaryota; kingdom Metazoa; phylum Mollusca; class Bivalvia; order Mytilida; family Mytilidae; genus Mytilus; species Mytilus edulis. Next base: position 4,938,863 of record NC_092347.1, read on the forward strand.
CTATTCAAAACACAAATCAAAGCTATGATTACTCACCACAACCTTTCCTTCTGGTCTCACATCTAAAACAGTCCCTAAACTTCCAACCCCGCCATCTTTATTACCAAACTTCCAATCATGTCCTATAACAAAACGAATTGTGACTTTTTTCTGTTAATCTTTCCGTTGTATGTATGAAATTTAAAAATATAAATACACAGTTGATTTTTTCGATTGTGGGATGTTATATTTTCAGCAACAGAATAACGTTTTAAAAATTATACGATAAAATGCACTACAAAACGATGAATAGGGTGATCCTTCATTCAAATTTGTTTGATTTACAATTTAATTGAGTAGATCGTATGGAAAGACACGCAAGGAAAGAAAATATATGTATGGAGATTTCAAGATCAGTAATTGTTTGACCACTTTAAATTGAACGAAAGAAAGTGTCAATGAAAAATGAAAAGAGTCAAGTTAGTACATGACGAAAGCACGCTTACGGTTCTTGAGTAATTTATGACATCTCACTATCTCATATATAGTTGTCTGTACTTCGGAGAATTTTACTCACAGCAAGCTTATTATCACCATAGAATCATGTTCCATGCACAGAGTAAAATAGCAAAGATTTGACATTAATTTGAAGAAAAAAAGTGAATGGATTGCCAATGAAACACCTCTCCAAAAGAGACCGAATGACACAAACAATAACAACAATTCAACGTACGACCTTCAAAATTCAGTAAAACTCAGACCGCAAAGTCACCAATAAAAGGTTCAAAAAAGAAAACTAACGTCCTGATTTATGTTAACAATAATAAACGAAAAAAAAATATGATATACCACAACAAACGGCAACCACTGAATAACAGTCTCCTGACTTGGAACAGGCACATACGAATGTGGCGAGGTTAACATGTTGGAAGGCACACTTACACTCACATACAGGGACAAGGGTTTGATAGCATAACATAAGACGAAACTATAAAAATCAGTTGAAAAGATGCTAAACTCATCAGATGGATACAAAGCAAAAATACTGACAGCTAGTTCAAAAATATGCATTCCCACAACAACAGACACTACGTACTAGATCTGATAATACTCGAAGTTACTGACAGCTAGTTAAAAGACAATAACAAATATTAAAAAAAAGGATGATGCATCGAGGATAAACATATCAACATCCAACACATTAAGTATACAGACGCCATAAACAGTCAGAGAAAAACATGATCTCCTTTAAACTCTATTTTGTAACACCGTTTTGAATGTGCAAATGTGGTAAAAAAATATCCACTAAATAAAGTATTTTTTCTGTTTTTTTTATATAATAAATGTGCTTTATTCGTACCTCTAACAACTCTACAACCAACAGCTATCATCTCATCCACCAGTATTCTAGGTTCATCTACCTTTCTTAGATTGTATGTACTAGTTTCGTCACATTGCATGTAGATATTCGTATCACCATTATCCCAGTGCACTCTTGCTATACCTTTAAACAAGACAAGTAAAACGAATGTTGTGTATTTAATTTGATTATGAGCTCGTGTATGCAAAGAAAATATATCTTATGTTATATTTAAAATGATGTTTAATAAGAAAAGAAATTTTTAGTTGTATGTATTTCGTCATTTTTGTGTACACAAAGCTCTTTGGCCTCGTACTTTTTTTCTTAGGAAGAAAGATAATTAAGAAGTTAGTAATATCCTTTAACTCTACTTTCCGCTATATAGATGATGTTCTTTCACTAAATAATTCAAAGTTTGGTGACTATGTGGAACGCATCTATCCCATCGAAAAAGAGATAAAGGATACTACAGATACAGTTAAGTCGGCCTCATATCTTGACTTACATCTAGACAATGAGGGTCGGTTGAAATAAAAACTTTACGACAAGAGAGATGATTTCAGCTTTCCAATTGTGAACTTTCCATTCATTTCTAAGTAGCAACATTCAAGCAGCACCTGCATACGGGGTTTATATCTCCCAATTGATACGATATTCCCGTGCTCGCATTTCCTATCATGATTTTCTTGATAGAGGGTTACTGCTCACAAGGAAGCTATTAAACCAAGAGTTCCAAATGGTGAAGTTGAAATCATCCCTTCGTAAATTTTACGGACGCCATCACGAGTTGGTTGACCGTTATGGAATAACCGTTTCACAAATGATATCGGATATGTTCCTTACGTCGTAACTACAATCCCTTTCCCTTTCATGAATGTGACCTAACGAATTAGACTTTTTACCGGATTTGTCATCATATAAGCAACACGACGGGTGCCACATGTGGAGCAGGATCTGCTTACCCTTCCAGAGCACCTTAGAATACCCCTAGTTTCTGGTGGGGTTCGTGTTGTTTATTCTTTTATTCATCAGTTTTCTATGTTGTGTCATGTGTACTATTGTTTGTCTGTTTGTCTTTTTTATTTTTTAGCCATGGCGTTGTCAGTTTGTTTTAGATTTATGAGTTTGACTGTCCCTTTGGTATCTTTAGTCCATCTTTTATTTTGGCCTGTTAACGTTTGCTTTTCGTAGGTTTTACATTGTTTTGTGACTAGACACAAAACAAACTCAAAACAATTTTAAATACTAAATATCATTATTAAACGTATCATTTTATAATTTAAAATGTACATATTAGACACTACTATTTGTCCTTCAGAATATATTTCATTGAAACATATTTCGGTAGTTTTTAATTAATATTTTGTTAATCATCAATGCAACTATATACAGATTTGCTATATCATAAAAGCTATTACACCAGTAATTGTATTCATTTCAAATATACATAGATTTTCTTTATTTTGTTGGGGCCACATTGAAATTGTATTACTAGTTATTCAACATGTATTGCCTAAAAATGTGTACGAGTTGATAATATAAGATGTAACCATGTAAAAAAGATAAAGAAGTCTGAGCGGAAACGTATAATATATGTCTGATTCAATCAAAAAGGACTGCACAAAAATATATGTAAGCAATGTTTAGAAATTTAAATTGAAGACAAATCAGTATTACACAGACTGTTAGCTTGAGATTAACTGGAAATCAAAAGTCTGTTTAGAGTATTTTTTTTTAATAATTGATAATTTCTTTACAATATATTCCACATTATTGTAGACAGCTGAAAATATACCGAAGAAAATTCTTGGAAAAAGCCGATAGTCCTGACAAAATGGTCCTGTCAAGATAATTTATACAAGATTCATTTGGTCCTGATTTATTAATACCATGAACCAATCAAACATTCCTGCATATATCAAGATTTAAGTACCTGATTGTCATCTATTTACATGCACATTTCTTAACTTAACCGTTTGTATTTTTATAAATGTCATGATTCACATGGCTTACGGTATTACATTCTAAAGCCATTAAATTAAATATATGTTGGAGTAACCGACTTATAGAAAACCAATACAAATACTATGCACATGTGCGTACCATGTGATGGTTCCCCAATGACGGTTCCAGCCATTTGCTTATCCTGATTACCGTAATGCCAGTCAGGCCCACGCCGTACTCTATCACCAAGTTGTAAAGACCTACTGGTAAGTTCAGTGAAGTTACCTCGTTTCTTTTCTACGCTAAGTGGATTTGCAAATTCAAGTACCATATCTAGGCAGTCGTTCTATACCAATGTTTGTATAAATGACAAGAACAATAAAAATTAAAAAAAAATTGTGAATAAACAAATGTTTACTATAGAATATTTGCTATAAAAACATGTAAATTTTGCATGATTTGGTGAGGATTTCAAAAGTTTAACCTCAGCTAGGGACTCCTTAGAGCTTGAATCGCCTACTTCTCAAAAATTAAAATAGTATGCAAAAACTCACGATAAAGAACACATTTACCATAAAAAGTCATTTTAGTCACCAGCCCAGGTGTTAACACTCATATTTTGACATAAATGATCATTGATATAGTAATTACTATAAATAAATTGTTACTGAGGATTTGGAAATTTTATGATTTAAAGACAAATTTGAGAACGTTTTTTTGCCGATTGTATGTGCTTTCTATACAAAATGGACACCTATTTTGAAATAGTTGTATCAGTAATATCTAAGAGAGAAAAAGAGATAAAGGCATCATTTTTCGATTTTCAGATACAGTTCAACGAGCCAAAGGTGTATGCAAAATATAAAGAAAATCTGTGACATAGCCCATTTACTGTAACTTGACCTTGAACTATATCATGAGTATCAATTAAAAGGAGAAAGCTAAATACTTAACGGCTAGAAACCAAATATTTTGGAATCAGTGTATGCAACATGTCTATTGATTAACCGTAAATAAATATTTCCTTATTATTTTTAAAAGAAAATAAATAGAAAGATGCAGTAATTCGTTTCTGTATAAGAAAGCTATATGTACATAAAAAAGTTACTTCGACTTACTGCATCGAAACAGAAAGTGGAGAAAACATTATATTGAGGATCATTGTAAAGAGACAATATCATGACACAGAGATCGTCAATGTATAAACCCTTTGTTGATAATTTTTATATGAATCAATATGTTTTCTGAGTATTTGAAAGTGAAGGTATCCTATGTCTCTGGTTCTGATGAAGGTGAGTCAAGAAAAGGACGTCGGACGCACGACATTGATATAGTCCTAAGTTTATTTGTGACATTTGTAGCATATGACTTGTTATGTTATAGAATGTTTGAGTAGTTGTAAATTGAAGTTTAAAAGTTCTTGAATTATTCCCCTAAGAATTAGACGTTTATTGTACTGTATAAATTACGTAGTGTGTTCTTACAAGAATTGCATGGTCTCATGTTTCAATTGTTTATACATTGTAATTTTCGAAATTACGAAATCAACTTACATACGGATCATCACTATCTGACTCTTCTTTTATTTGTTGTTTTATTAATTCTTTGCTCTGGTTTGATGAATGCATAATTTTGGGAGCTATTCTGGAAGCTAGAATCTGCAGGAAAACGTAGAAAGTAATAAAAAAAAACAAAAAAAAAACAACAACAATACTAGTAACATCAAAGAAAAAAAAAACCCTACAAGAACATATAACATACATGAATTTATGATAACTATAAAAAGTGATGAATTGGACTTCAAAAGGGAGAATCAAATCTCGTAGGTCAATCAGAGGACAATAAAATAACTGCAAAAATAAAACAACCTTCCTACAACGACTTAAAGACTTGGAACAATCTTCAAACTGTTAATCAAAGAACTAAAGGGTAATCAGAATATCCTCCACATCTGGCACCCGTTGTGGTACTGTTATCAGGACTCGGGACAATGATGTAGACAGGAATTCACTATTTTCATACATTTATCATACACAATAGTTTCTGAGTATTATTGATTACATGACGCGTTGTTGTATCTATATAAGCATCAGCACTAATAGCATACCGACAAGCAGCGGTCTTAGACATTTTAAGTGATCCCAGGAAATTTGATATCAATCGGAACTTTTAAATCAACGTGTTTTATTGTAATTTTTGTATAGCCCTCGTATAAATCAACTATCTTTATCCATTACTACGTCAAACTTTCATTATGCTATATACTGTAAACCAACTTATTTTCGCGTATACTTTATTTCGCGTTTAGCCCTTTCTAATCCACTTCGCGGCGATTAAATTTCGCGATTATCTAATTGACTTGGGGTAGTTAGATAAGAAAAGGTACAAGTTATACATATTCGCGACTATTTAAATTCGCGTTATTTGTCTCCTCGCGAAAGTCGCGAAATTAAATCGCTCGCGAAAATTAGTTGGTTTACAGTATGTAAAGTACTGCTACATACATTGATATATGTTAAGCGCCTATATACCTTATCGCTATATAACCGCCATTACTGTCCTTCACAAAAGTTCCCGTAAAATGTTGACGTCATTATAGAAAATATCTGACGCCTCAATGAAAATGTCAATGTTTTATGACGTCAAAAGTTTAAGCGGGACATATTCTCGGGTCAAGCGGAACATGTTTTCAAATAGCGATAAGGTGTATTGTCATTCTTGAACGTACCATGATTTTTGTCATCAATACTAAACGTTGCATTTCTCTGGTATCAACTATTCTCCCGCTCGTTTCCTTAACTACACGTTCCACTATCTGAAATATTCAATACATTTTTTTAATGATAAAAAGAAAGAGTAATATATCTATATTACTAAAATAACGAGGTCCAATTTGTCAGCCGTCATGGGGTAAAAACGACCAATCAAAGAATTCAACTTTATATCTAACTAATATAGGACAATGGTGTAGATTAAAAATTGCACTACTCCAGACCCTTTTGTTTTCCACATAATTAATATTGCCAATAATTAACAAGTTCCGGGTCAAATCCGATACCGATACGAATAGTATATCACCTGTTACCTATTACCTTATCTGTACGTTAAATTCCGCATCTGACAGGCGCACCACCAAATGGTGTATTTAGGATTTTGTTATATACATGGGTCATAATCACAGGGTTGACACTACTAAATTCAATCATTGTCAAAGTGTTCCCTATTGTAGTATTTTAATCAGTTAGACTTTCTAAGATAACAATACGAATACTAAATATCTGGACATAAAAATAAGGCGTATAAGTACAGTTTTCAATTTGTTAGCGGGCATGACGTAAAACAGCGAATCAAATAATTCAACTTTATTTATAACTAATATAGAATAATGCTGTTGGTTAAAAAATACTCCATTCCAGGACCTTTTGTTTTCTGAATAATAAATATTACCAATAATTAATAAGTTCAAGGTCGACGGGTTCAAACAGAAAGATTAGAAAGCAGAGAAAACTGTGTATCTCATAATCGGCATCACATTATCAGATGACAATACAAATACTAAAATAAGGCTTACGCATGGTTATATACTTTAATTCAGTCACGGACCCGCGCTATCCCGGGTGTTTTCTAGTATTTATGAATGTTTACACATCTAGGCCTAGAATGATTTAATTTGCATATGTGTATTTTAATTCGATAGTGCTGTGAAAAATACATAATGCACGTCTTTCGAAAAATTGATATCTCAAGAAAAAAAAACCGAAATATGTTAATCTTAATTATTCTGCACAACCATTGGTATGTATTAAAAGGATACATAGTGTATCAATGATCAACTTGAAATCCGTTCATTTACTTAAGGAAAAGGAAAAGGCACAATTTTTGTTCGTCCTTCTTCATCTGAAGAACAAAGATTACATCGGTACATTAAATATGAATATCTCATTTTTTTCATTATAAATATGTACATACTAAGATTCGCTTATTGGTACAAATTTTTTAAGACATATATGGTTAGCTTAAAGTTGAAGATAATATTGTATAGATTACAGATACTTACAGCGTTGTGTTGATTTTTTCCAATTTGAACGTAAAATACTTTGGTTTGTAAATCGACAACGGAATGAACAAGTGATTCTACTCCTGCGTGGTTCTAAATTAAAACTATATTGTCATATTATTTTACATTACATCTAATAACAATATAACCGAAATTATTGAAAATTTGTTAATAAGATATGTGATACATGAAAAGATGAGGAAGGCCAAGACATAAACCAAGACAAGTCGCATTAATCTTGAAATAAATAACACCACAGCTTCAATGCCGTTTGATGTATAAACTGAGCAAAAACATTTTTCCAAATTACGAAAAACATTGAAATATGAAGATTACTAACGACAAAACAATAAAAGTGTGGTGGGTGTCATAAAATATATCTTACAAATCTCAACCCTAACCTTTAAAAACAAATTCTCAAAATATTAGCTGACAATACAAACCATGTCAAAAATGTTTTCAAAGGGTGATAATATCTACAAAAAACGATTTGTGCTATGATTTCCAAATAAAAAGTACCATAGTTGAATATGAACGTCTAATTATGATGAACTAGAGTTGACACCCGATTTTTAAAGTAATTTATGTTGCTCAATCATTAGTTTAGTCTATAGTTGTGTATGTCCGTCGTTTTACAGTAAGTATTTGTCACTTGGGAGAGAACTGCAGTCTTAATTTTTCCATTAGTGTCTTCCGGAGATTTGTCTCATTGGAAATCATACCAGTTCTTCTTATGTTTATATATAGTTCTTGGTTGAAGGACTGCATTTGTCTGTTTTTCTGTTTGTCTATTTTTTTTTCAAGAAATTGTCTTTTCTTCGATCAGCGATGTCCCCGTTGTATCTTCTCCCTTTAATTACAAATAACAAATACTTTAGCACATATAATAATGTGTTATGTGTCACTGATTTGTGTAAAAGCTATGTTTTGAGTCAAACCGTTTAAATAAATGAAATATGTGGAATTTTTATTGTTAGAAGCCTTTTGGTGACTTATATGGTGGTATTTCATTTGGCTTTTTATGATTTGTGAAATTTGAAATCGTGGTAAACAAAGAAAAAAAGTAAGTCTTACATGTAGGTCAATGTCTTCAAGTGAAGATCCCACATTAATACCTGTCCTAGAGAGAGTCAATGTAATACCGCCGTTATCAAGTAATGATTTTAAATCAATTCCTCCTTTCGCAAGAGATAAAGGAGAAAAAGATGAAGTTGAATGCGACGTGTTTCCATCAGATCCGCTATCCGTAAATATAATCATATGTCCTTGGAGTGGAAATTCGCCGATACTTCCACGTGGACCTACAATTGACAAGAATATTATTGAATTCAGAAACTCGCGTTTTATTATTAGAAAGTAAAAAACAGTTTAGCATACAAAGAAGTGTAATTTCATTATATTTAAACTATCGAAATCTTTTCACTTTCATAAGATACTGCTATATATTATACTTATATCAGTTTTTCTACTTTCAACAAGGATAAACCGTCACCGCATTTTTTCCAAGCCATTTTTCGACTTTGTGAAACAATAATCTTACTTCAAAAGATAATGGAAACTTGATTTTAATCGACTGGTTCTCATTTGAGGTCATATTAAATGTAATTTAAAGCAAGAATATGAAAAGGTAGTTCTATACGTTTCCCATAAAGTTACGACATGCGATTCCTTAACTTTGAAGCTAAAAGTACCTGTTATAACGCCAGCCATTCCCATTAACAGCCCTCCAACTGCAGGTGCATCACCACATGGCTCAAGCTGATCTAATGAATGTAAAATAGTGCTTTTCTTATATACACATTTGTTTTTAATTGTTTTATTAAAAAACCTTAAAAAATTACCCCATGAGAATTCATCTATCAAATTACAGATAAGGTACCTTAAAAATGTAAACATATACAATGGTGTGTAAAATACGATACCCCAGATATGAAATAGAGGAATCTGCACTACGTATCAATGAATATGCACTCAAACAATACATAACAACTTGAACCCTTGAACGGTGGCAAAATAAAACAAAATCATGATAAAAAAAAACACCAAAAAACCGAGATTTTCAAGTTTAGTAGAAAACAAATAAATTATGGTATGAAATAAATAATTGAAGAAAATATGAATTCTGGTTTTTGCCAGCCTTCATGGTCTTTAATTTAACCTTCCTATGGTCTGACATGTATTTGTTTGTCTAAAATAGCCAAATATACGTTCTTTATTAGCTATTATTGGCTTTGAAATTGCTGTCTGAAACTGCGAGTATTCTCAAATCTATATTTTACCCAGATTTGTCTTTGTCTTTATCGATTTATGAGTTTCTAACAGCGGTATACTACTGTTGCCTTTATTTATGTTGTTTTTTTTTTATGTTAGGGATTGTTTAATCCCTACCAGGTCCATTCTGTGATTTTTGTTTGATGTTTATCTGATTTGTATCCAACTAATGACTTTAGCCATTCCAACTTATTTGTACAGTTCTTTTATTGTTAGCATCCACTTCAATGTGGTAAATAGTTGTCTTATTAACATCATACAACGTCTCCTTATTTGTTTATGAAACACACAAATACTAATAAGTACAATTAAGGTAGTTCAAGGGTATAGAAAATAAATGACAGACTTTCTTATACTTTGCCAACAAGATTTTACTATGCTTTTTAAAAAATATACGATAAAATGTATTGGTCACCACGCTAATTTTCAGGGTACGAGTGGTTTAAAATTGCAAAAATTGGCTTAGATTGTTCATGAAAAAACACATGATAGTTTATAAAAAGAAACTATGAGATAGAATGTTGAAATACAATATGAGAAGATAGTTGTTATAAAATATTTTAATAAAAATAAATAAAAAAAGTGGTGTCACCGAACTTGTTTTCTTGCTATATGTCCAGTATCAATTTTATATTAAAAGAGTGATAAAATTGAGAATGGAAATGGGGAATGTGCCAAAGAGACATCAACTCGACCATAGAAAAGACAACAGCAGAAGGTCACCAACAGGTCTTCAATGCAGCGAGAAATTCCCACACCCGGAGGCGTCCTTCAGCTGGCCCCTAAACAAATGTATATATACAAGTTCAGTGATAATAAACGCCATACTAATCTCTCTACTTAAATGGTTTATATTAAAACTTATACTAAAAGCACAAATATTTGATATTTGTAAAAAAAAAATCGATAATGCAATGAATAAATAAGTTTTTTTTATATAACGAAACAGCGTAACCAATATATTGCAACTCTGTGTCTAAATTTGCAGATTTGGGCAAAGAACTAAACCGATTATTTACTGTGATTGTACAATTCAAGATGGCCGTATACCTTTGTACAACCTTAAACGGATAATTCTCATGCTGTACTTATGCTATTATTATTTTTATGAACTCGCTAAAAGCAGGTTCATTATCCATTATAAGTAAATCTAATTGCATAATGAATTCATGAATTAATACTTTTTACCTATAGATCTCAAAATAAGGTCTATTTCAGAAGTACACTCATGAATAAGTAGGTTTTTTCCGCCAAATACTGCTAACCCAATATTCTCTTCTAACCCAGTTTCTAACCAAACTTGTTTTACACCTGTAGATGAAATTAAAGTACATGTTATCTAATTTACAAAACTATTATATACATTAACCTATAATGACCAGGCAGAAAAAAGACATGAAAAAAATTTCAAATAAAAACAAATTATTTCCATATTATTCCATTATAGTTCAACTCCCAAACAGGCGATGCTATAGTATTGGAATTCTGAAGTATACAAAAGTATGATTATAAATCAGAAAGCAAACTTATGTTTAACAAGTTCTAATAAACAATCATGCACAACTGGATACTTTTTTTCACGCTTTGTATGCTAAGGCTGTCCAATTTTTTGGTTGTAGGTTTTTACTAAAGTTAACATTAGTGCATCTTTTTCTGTTGAATGATTTCGATTCTCTTTTGTTTTTGGCATTATCATTATACATTGTTATAGTTTTACCAGAATAAATTTTAATAGTGAATTATGTTAGACATAATGAACTTCCGGTATTTATTTGTTAGATTATTGGTTGATTTCATTTTTCTAAGTTAAGATATAAACATGAAAAAATATGTAATGAATGTTTCGTGTCCAATTAATATTTGATTTGCCATTCTAAAACAAGTATCTATATGTACGTACAGTACCTTCTACATACTCCAATGCTGCTTCTTTCATTACTTTAAACTTGCGGCCTCTCAGACGTTCTGATATATCTAATACCAATGTGACATACCGCACACCAGTACGCCTTACTGTACCGGATCGAAGTCTGTATCTAGCTGAAAGTAGTGAACAATATTTTTGAATCCATTCATAAATTCATTCAATAAAAGCATGCATAACCTGCAACAAAGGTGAAGACACATATCAACTAAAATTTATCGACACAATTGTCTGTTTGATGAATTATTCATTCAAATTATTCTTTGTAATGATCATGGATACAATTTAATTTCGTTCTTACCATGCTCACAAACTTGATTATAGTGTTTTATCCAATCATGTATGGTCTTTGGTTGACCAGTAGTATCTATGCCTATTGAAAAACAGAAAAATACCTATAATTAATGACATCTGATTACATTAAACCATTCCTAAGATAAGTTTAAAATTGTAAAACTAAGCGCGTAACCTTTACTGATTCGATTATATTATATATTTGACACGGAATGTTTAGTTTATTAAACTGGTTCTATGATTGATTGAAGATGGAAATGCCAGGCTTTATTCTATTATTAACTCATTCCACCATCTCGAATGCGCCATAGCAATGTTATTTACTTCACATGACCAGTGAAAAAACGGTCCACTAGAAAGATTGAGCCCTTTTCAATAACCAATCCATTGGCCTCCCGTTCTCCACATATTTCTTTTGTCTCAGATTTCAAATTTACACCAATTGAAGCGTTCGACGGATGGCATACATAAATAAGAACTATCTAACATTCTAGTAGACGTCATTTAGAACGAAAGAGCGGATATCTAAGGATAATTCAGATCCTTTATTTATTCCAGACATGTCAGTTGTATTCAGAGTAATTTCTTTTCAAATGAATTTTATTTTTTATTTAATAATTACAATGAAGCACCATCCGATTTAATTAAACAGTAATGCATATAAGTATTTACATTTATTTCATGTTTTAATGAACATACCGAATGAATATCAATTCAATAAGATAGCAACGAAATAGTTCATAAAACCGGATATTTTTATGTATACATACCCATAGTAGAATTATTGGCAGTATCAACATTTGAAAATCCTGTATTCCGCCGTCGTCTATTGTCAGCAGTCCTGTAATTCGATAGTGAATAATGAAAACAACACATGAGATGAATGCAACAGTAACAATATTTCGGACTTCGGTAATAAATTTGCTACTTTTGACAAAAAAGTCAAAGCCTTCCAATTTTTGTTCATTGTTTCACATGCAACAATTATAGACGTTTCTGTTAGTTTTTATTGATATGAGTGAATAATATCTGAAACTTAAAAAAAATATCTAAAGACTTTCAGCCGATTGCTTTTGATAGAAAAAGGATTTTCAGAGGGGAAGATAACATGGGATTTCAGGACATTTGATTAAAATTCATAATTGGGCATTATTCACAGGTATTACACCTGCTCATGATAAAACGATATAAGAAATTATTTCCAATCGATTCAAAGATCGGGAAACATATCCGATATCATCCGTGAAACGGTTATTCTATTACGGCCACCCAACTCGTGGTTAGAATCTATAATGGGGCATCAGTCACAGGTATTACGTCTACCGAATAAGACTATTTACCGGTTTTGTTATAACATGAGCAACACGACGGGTGCCACATGTGGATCAGGATCTGCATACCCATCCAGAGCACCTGAGATCTCCCAAAGTCTTTGGTGGGGTTGCTGTTGCTTAGTCTTTTTTTTTCTCGTGAAATCATTTGCAGCAGTCCAATAATAAACCGTATAACGCTTTCTGAAATATTGCACGATACTTTTTAGGGTATTGAAATGTTGTTTCAATTCATTTAAAACAGATGAGTTTTTCGATCTTTGAATCGATTGAAAAAAAGGAATGCACAATTACTAACGTCTAATTCTAGCCTGTTTGATCCCGCATAATCTCAATTATGTTATTTATGAGACAGGTATACTAAAAGTCAAACGACGAGAAACCCTAAACACAGGTCACCATATGGCTTTAACAATTGTTCGAAAAGTCATACTGTTAGTGAATCTGTAAAAGACACCAGGAACATGAACATCTTAATCCTGGTACCTTTGATAGCTATTTACACCACTTGGTCGATGCCACTGGTGGACGTTTCGTTCCCGAGGGTATCACCAACCCAGTAGTCAACATTTCAGTGTTGACATGAATATCAATAATGTGGTCATTTTTATAAATTTCCTGTTTACAAAGTTTTTCTAAAAACTAAGGATTTTCTTATCCCAGGCAAAGATTACCTTAGCCGTATTTGGCACAACTTTTTGGAATTTTGGATCCTCAATGCTCTTCAACTTTGTACTTGTTTGGCTTTATAAATATTTTGATATGAGCGTCACTGATGAGTCTGATGTAGACGAAACGCGCGTCTGGTGTACTTAATTATAATCCTGGTACCTTTGATCACTACTTAATCAAGTCATGCCTTACCGATCAGCTGACATCCAAAACATCAAATACACCCAATATATTCATATTTAACCATTGATGTGTACTAAAAGCATTTGAAGAATGTCGTATAAGAATTGAAAACAAAATCAGAATTTACCATATGTGTATCTGTGAGGTATTCTTAAAGGTCAGGTTTACTCAATTTAATATTGAATATCTTAACCTTAAAAATGACAGCTAATAATAAATAAATAATAATACATGTAGCTCGCTTTACAGACTTTAGCTCATGGGGTAGAGGTGAATTACTTTTTTTTTTAAATTTCAAACATTTAGAAAATTATCATCTATTCATAAAAATAAATTGTTGACTTTCTAATATTAAAATTACGCTAGATTTTAAAATCTTTGTGATTTAAATTGAATGTTTTTAATACTAGTTTAACAAAAAAAAAGGTCACAAGTCTTTGAAATTTATATTTACCTTTTGTGTGAGTGAAATTGTGATCTTCCATCTGTGACATCTGAATGTTGGTGTTGGTTATTAGGCTTATTTGTTACAGATTTCTTGACATCAGATACTAGAGAACAATTTGTAACTTCAAAGTCTTTCCTATGAAAACTTACTCGGTTGTCATAGAGCCATTCTGTTGACAAACTTTTAAAACCTAAATCGTTTCTACACATTTTATCATTTGATTTTGACAAAGTTTGAATATGGGCAGCTTCATGTGTTTCGTCTACTTTTGCACTATTTAAACCAAATTTTTCATTGTGACTGTTTGTATCTGTTATATCGGATCCTGATTTATTGTTATATCGAAAGGCATTCTTTTGGGATGGAGTATCGACGTCTAAGTTATCATCTTCACATTGACCACAATCTACAGGACGGATATATTCAATGCTTTTGTCAGTGGTGTTTGTTTCAAATTGCGTATATTTTTCTTCAGTATTTGAAGAGCCTGATTTTACTATTTCGGGTGATGAAATGCATTTATCAATTGGGAAACAATCTATGTTACCACTAAATGATGTAGAAACTGAAACATTGTCAAGTCTATCTTTTGAATCTTCCGATTTCTTGCTATTAGCAATAATCCGTTCAATATAGCTATCTTTAATATGTTTTACTGTTTCGGTAATAATGTTCACATCTTCAGACACAGTAAATAGCAATTCTTTAATTTCGTTTAGTTTTGTTGACTTAAGTTCACAGTGTGTCGCCAATGAATCTACACCCTTTGCAACATCTATATATAGAGAAAGATATGTATCAATCAGTTTAAATTTTCACAAGAATTCTTGAAGTATGTTAAGTACTGTGACCTTGTAAGCATTCTGTAAGTCTGTTGTACGTTTTTTGTTATTATTTTTTTAAAGTACGTGTTATCTATTGAACCGTTATATAGAATGAAGTGTAAAACGCCTTTGTAACTTAATATTATTGTTGAAAGATCCGTGTTATTGTCTTAATCGTGGGTGTTTTTGATAAATCGATGAAACACGATGTGAGTATAAAACATGCAACTTTTAAAAAGGCAGAATACCCAATATTGTCGCTTGAATAAAAGTATAATCATTCTGCTTAATCATGCCAGTTTTCAATACATTAACAACCTGTAAGTTTGATTCTTTCTTCGGCAAGTGAATGATTTCGCTCTCGATTTTTTTTTTCAATTTTTATAATTACACCTTGTGCGCACTCTATCCAGGACGTATTAATGTGTCTGGAATGTATTCTGATACTATGTAAGTGTATCTCTAGTCATAGATTACTTTGTTCTCTTTTAAAATAATGAAAGGTTTAGGGTAATCAGCAACCAACGTCAGAGAAATGATTAAACAAATATACTGTATATACTGCCTATAAATAATTACCTACTTTCAAATTGCTTTTCGATTTCCTCTCTTTCTTTTTTGCGGCTGCAAATGAGAAATAAATACATATCTTGTAAGCATGAAAGCATGACAATTTATCTTATTATTTGTTTTTCGGTTTTGAGATAATTGCCGAAGTATTTTATTGGATTACATGCAGTTCAATACATACTCCTAGCATTAGAAAACATATTGCAGCCTGGTGATCAAGCAAAAGTCTCTTAATTGCCCTTTTACACGCAGTGTCATCAATAAAAACGAATACAAATAGTCAACAATATTTAAAATAGTGCAATTCCGAAAATTCTATCAGCAATTTTTATAAAATATAACACAACTAGAAAGTAAGCAAACTTGAGTCAGAAGTTGAATAAATCCACACTAAAGCGCTTTTCTGTGTTTAGCTGCATCATGCATGATCAATGTCGTGAATTTAGCTCCGATTTACTCAAACATTACAACATGTGGAAACTATTAGGGTAGATGAGCGTTGAATGCCCCATTAAAATTTTGATCGTTTTAAGAAAACTGGTTTTATACAATCACTCCGGATCACTCGTTCTCCTTGTTTATTATAATAAGTGATATAGTTTGTATATGATTGATCCAATTGAATGCCACTTTTGTTTTTATGAATAACTGGAACTGCCGTGGCTAAGGTCGACATTTTTTATAGTTATTTTCACGAATGACCATCACTTCATTGTTTATTGTAAATGTATCAGTACCATGTAGATTTTTCTACAAGCCATTCAAATCGATTCTGATGTATTTGTCTGCATGCAGCTCCTATTTCGCGGCCTTTAACATCAAGTTACATCACATTTTGGTTTGTATTGTACGACAAGCCTTAACGTACCACTGAATATTTGTCTATTAAGGATTGGTACTTTTTAATGAAGTTTTTGAGAAAAAAGAACGAGAAGTTTAAAAAACAAAACAACTAGTTCATTAATTGTTTTTTCAGACACCGATGATTTTTGCCTTAATTCTGATACAGAATTAACTGCTGTTGTAAAATTCAAATTAGATGTATAGAAAAGAGTTGGAAAGAACATCACCAAGAAGTTAAATAAAATGATCTAGCTTTCTTGATACCTTTTGTTTTTTTACACCGACTCGAATGACGATAAAAGGGTTTGTCAGAAAAGGTTTACAGTTTGTTCTTATATGAATGCCAACAACTCTCTGAAAAATTAACCTCCAGTATTGTGTTGAAATTATAAACAATTATAAATGATAATTTCAGAGGGGTTTGTTTGATATCATGTCAGACTTTTGAGCTTATGAAACTATCGGGCACTGATATACCACTAGCAGCGGTATCTAGCCACTGCTATAAAAAAAATACTATAAGAGTCATGCTTCTGAAGCGCTTTTCATGATTTACATGTAACTTTATAAGAACGCTTCAATCCATATAAGCCAAAGATGTATAAATATCAAAACATTTGTAGAATTATATCACCAAAAAGGACCTTACCTTTAAAAGCCAAATATATCTAGAGTCAAATTTGTGCCTGAAGGCATTGAAATATCAGTTGTTTCAATAATTTTGCAGGATGATTGTGTGTCTAGTATTAATAGGATGTTGCCAGTTTATGTATGCAATCTCCGAATTGTTTGCCTTGAATTATAAACTATATTGTGAATTTATAAAATGCCTGTCTTTACTTATTCATTTGATTGTCTCTTCTTAAGTCTTCTTGCTTCTGCAACATAATCTTAATTTCCTCGCTTAATTCTTTGATCTACAAGATGAGATTTCATTAAATTTCACTCAGCGGTCCAATAATTAAAATACATATTTCATAGAAAATTGCAGGATAAATAAAGGCAACAGTAGTAAACTGCTGTTTAAAATTCATAAATCGATAAAGCAGTGAATCACACAAACTGAAATCATGCGTGCATTCCACAATGTTTGAGAATTCGTAAAGGCATTATATATGATCTCTTTGTTCCATGTTGTGCACTTGAAATCATTTCTTCGAAAGTTTCACGGACGTCATCACGAGTAGCAATGTTATTGGTCGTTATGTAATTTCTGTGTTACAGATCACGAAGGATATGTTCCATTTGTTGTATACACATTACTGTCTTCCCGAATGTGACATACCGAGCTAGGATTATTCACGGTTTGTTCTTACACGAGCAACACGACGGGTGCTACATATGAAGCAGAAATTGCGTAACCGCCCGAAGCATCATATATCACTCCGGTTGGTGTCGGGGTTCATGTTGCTCAGTCTTTATGTACTGTTTGTCTTCTGCTGTTGCGTTTTTATTTCCGCCTTTGCTTTTCAAGTTATGTTTGACTTATGAGTTTGATAAAAATTTGGTATCTTTTGACTTATGAGTTTGAATGTACCTTTGGTATCTTATGACTTATGAGTTTGAATGTACCTTTGGTATCTTTGACTCTCTTATACATATCCATTGATTTTGTGACAAACTTATAACAAAAGATGGATAAAAATATTCTGCAGCAAATAGGTATAAATGATATAACTTCTGTCGCTTATTTTGAATAATTAAAATGCATAGATCATATAATTTTGCAGGATAAATAAAGGCAACAGTAGTAAACCGCTGTTAAAAATTCATTATTCGATAAAGCAGTTAATCACACAAACGAGAAATCGTAAAGGCATTATATATGATCTCTGTGTTCCATGTTTGGTATATTTTGACTCTCTTATATATATTAATTAATTTGGCGACAAAATTATAACCCATAACTGGTAAAAATATTTTTGAGCAAATAAGTATAAATTATATAACCTCTGTCGCTCATTTTGAATAATTATGACATATCTTAAAAATATAAATGTATGCGTACATTTTCAAATTGATATTGGGTATTTCAATTCTATTCATTTTATTTAATACCTTAAACGATAAATGTCATTCCTGATTTCCATGGACAATTATAACTTCTTTAAAAGACAATAAACAGGGAGGAAAATTGATGCAATGACAATCAAACCATATCTTCCTCGATTATAACACCTCAATATGACAGACGCTAACCAAACATTGGCAAAGTCAACTGAATAAATTATTGTGTAGCATTTATCATTTTAATATTTTGCACATTTTCAAAATCTCCATTTTTTTCGACATAGACTCCATAACCTTAGGTAATTATCACAGAACAATTTTACGTTATAGGAATATGTTCTGAGACTCAATTCGTGGCGCTTTATATTCAAGAGATCGTCAGCCGTAGAATTGTATATCATTTGAAAAAAAAATAATCAAAGATGTTGTTATAGTTAAAATATATTTCGGGTAAGTAGTTATCAAAGGTACCAGGATTATAATTTAGTACGCCGGACGCGCGTTTCGTCTACATAAGACTCATCAGTGACGCTCATATCAAAATAGTTATAACCCAAACAAATACAAAGTTACCGAGCATTGAGGATCCAAAATTCCAAAAAGTTGTGCCAAATACGGCTAAGGTAATCTATGCCTGGGATAAGAAGCCTGGATATTGTTTTATTTAAAAAAAAAATATGGGATCAAAATATCATATTAAATTAAAGTTATCATTTTCCAACAATTTTCTGCATAGTGATCTTTAGTGTCAAATATGTACAAATCAAAATTTAATCATAATACACTGAAAGATAAAACTACGACATAAATATATTTTTAACTATAGATAAAATATCAAAATTACTGCCAGCCTCATAGAATCGCTTACCTTCGCCATTATCCTATATTTTATTTCGTCCTTCATACTAGGATAGCACACTATTTTTTCATAAAAGACATTTATTAATAAAATGTTTCGATTGCTTTTCAAATTTGTCTATTTTTGGTTTCATACTCATAAAGTTCCCATGTCCTTCCTTAAAAATAAGGTATTTTTTCACCGTTTACAAAATGTGTGTATTCTTTAAATTTAGATTTCGATAATTGACATGCAATTGACGGAAGTATAATGTTACATACAGGTATAATTTCCTGCATTTGCAAACTAATAATGTGATTTTAATCTTCTTGGAATATACACACCATTTACATATACAATTTTATAAAAATGAAATTATCTAATGTCATGCTTTCTTTATGCAAATTGTCACATAAATAAGGCAAACTATACATTGATATTACTTCTGACTTCTTACTTTATACAATTATTGTATTAATCTATCTGTATTGAAATGATATCAGCAAATTTGAGGGTTAAATGTTAATCATACTTGCAGATAGGAAAATCCTCAATACCGATACTTTTATTTGAAATAAATAAAATAATTTAAAAAAAAAATCCCTCTTATTTTGCTTCTGATTAAATTATTGCCAATATTTTCTTAAAGCAGATTATTACAAGTTTAATTTGTCGTTCAAACAGTGACGAATATGACTTTCGTTTATGACAAGACACGAAGAGTAAAAAATTCGGATTACCATCCTCAGAACGTAGTAGTGTACGTTCATGAAAAAATTCTAATGAGCTGGAATGGTCCGGAGATGTTGGTCACACTCCCGACAGTAAGGTTAGTCCGTAACATTCGTAGAAACTGTCAACCTATTTTTTTTAGTCGGAATACAATCATGACTGTGATGACAGATTCTGCATGTCGGATCAAAATTGTTATATTCCTTGTTTTCTACGTTTTTATTACAAAATTTGGCAATGATACCCTCGTTCCCGACAATTACAGAACACGATACGACTGAGTCCAGACAAAGCTGTTTGCACTGCTGTACAGCAGACTGTGATAAAACTGCGGTATTACAATACCTGACCATCCCAAATATAAATCGACATTTTTCCAATGAATATCATCCGTCAGCATCTGTTCACTATCTGGTTACAGATTATATTTGACAGAATCAGGATGCTGTCGGGACACATTCGGGTTTGCTACTATGGGAAAGATGCAAATCGGAAAAGAATAAGATTGAGAACGGGTTAATCGGGACAAATTCGGATGGAAATGGATAATTTTGTAGGCTTTCTGACCAATATCTAATTGTTGTCGTGATAAAATAATGGTTTACAAATATTGTTTTTAAGCTTGAGTTTCAAGTAACGATTCAAAGGGATCATGATCACACTTTTAACAATTTTCTATCGGGGATAGCACTAAAATTCGTATATGTGTGATATTGACCAAAACTGTTGAAATAATTCTCTTGAAATACAACTCTAACACCTTTATCAATTGGTACCCAATTTGACAGTATGTTATTATCGACAATATAAAATCGTGAAATGTTCATTTATGTTTCCTTTTTCAAAACACATCTTTTCTAAATATAAATCAATGGCTAAGATTACTGAAACTAGACTTGATGTAATGATGATTCAGTATTTTATTCATACATCAGGCTGCGAGTGCATTTGTTAGTTAATCTTATAGATACGATAAAAAGTTATATCACAAAAATGTTAAACTCAAAGATGAAATACTGAACTTAAAGATAAAAGATCTTTGAAAATCAATTGACCAAAACGACTATGATTTATAACACCATCGTATACACATTCAAACGGCCATTATATTATTTCCGTCAAATGTAAAGCAAACTATTGTTACAATTTAAAGCTATCATTCTTCAATTCTTAATTAAAAAACAGGTTTTCCGTTAAAACTTGTACCATATTAACTTACAAAATTTTGTGTGTTTGTTTTAGTTAGAATCTCTGCTAACATTATGTGATAATGTCACGCAATTCTTGTCAAATACACTTTTAATCGTTTCTTTTCATAACTCTGTTGTATAATTAGAAACCTTTTGTATATATGAAGTCCATATAGTGTGAACAGGCACGATCATAACGTACCAGTTGAGATATGCAACCACCATACGACGGAGCAGAGGGTATGTTACTACTAAGAAGGGGGAAAATTGATAATTGGGATGTTGTATTAATTGCGTTTGTCATCGATTATACATCGAAGTCATCCCTCAATACCGAGAAAAAGACCAAGATATGAAGCAGCCCTTCCAGTATCAGTGGAATCATCAATTCCAAGATGTCACGAAAACGACCTTTGTCTCGTCTTCAGATTACTCCTTTTACTCTAGCATCACTGCACCGTATAACTTTCACATACATAACATTCCAGTCACTACTTGCAGGAATAAAACTCGTAGCCTTATTCTTCAATTTCAAGCATTAATGTCTAGTTTATCTTCTGTTCAAATACAGTGGCAATCATTTCACGTCAAAAGTATACCTTATCCCGGAAGTTTGATAGTGCAAAAACAGGAACTTCTGATCTCAACAAAATTGCAAACGTGATCTCTTATTATAATCTTATGTACTTCTTTATTAATGATAAAATTAACCTTTAAATAAGGCTCCGTGTTAAAAACCGTAGCTTGACCTATAATGGTTTACTTTATAAATTCTGACTTGGATGGAGAGCTGTCTCATTGGTACCCATGCTACATATTCCTATATCATATAATGTGATCCCAAGTCACCAAGCTTCCATCTGATACCAAAACAACTGAATATTTCACCCATTGACAAAGATACAGCTATGTGTAAGAACTGTTTTGTTAAAATATGTACTATTCTCTCTATGTTGTTTCTGACCAGGACTGAATAAGTGATTCTAGATTTACACCTGCAACATTGTTTCATTTCTGAATGAAAACAGTCGAAGACTGTGGTTGACTCATTATTATCAATTATTGAAATATTACAATTCATGAAGTCACGAAGATCTGCATTGTATTTTTTTTTAAATATTGTACACGGAATAAAATATTCTAGTAGTTGGCTTACCTATGCCTATCTATTGTTTAAATTTGTTAAAACAATTTATAGGAATTTTTATATTGCTATGCATTTTTCACTTTTTTTTTCACCTCGTGTAGAATTAACTATGTAGTTTGTCCTCAAGGCCAACACAACGTACAAAACTTAGTTTTTGAAATTATCCACAGCTTAGCAGCAATGTACCAACGTCACCTGCATATACATTTCCCAACTTATTCGGTATTCAAGAGCCTGATGACCTTCTCAGGTTTTGTAAAACGTCACCACTGTCTGAACAGAAAGTTGGTGAACCAGCAGGCTAATGTCAAAGAACGATATTTTTCTTAAAATAATCATTGGAAGGTACTAATAACTTGTTGATAAATATTAGAAAATGTGATATCGAATCCCTGGTGTAATAATTATTCAGTAATACAGAATACTTTCGTTAACATCAAATTCGTTGTTGTATACACAAATAGTGAATCGAACAAGTTGAGATATATAAATACCATAAGATTGTGACAAGGAAATTGCACCTTCTAAAACTTAATTATCAACAATGGGAAATGAAAAATTACACTTTTATCATTAATTTTGGTATAAAGCTTTCCGCTAAAAGTATAGGTATCAAGATCTAGGAAATGACAGTCTTCATTGCTAGTATTAACTGTATTTCAAGTCAGTTCGGCGGGATAAATCTCTTTAGTGTACATTCCGAAAAAGAAGCTTGTATATTACATGTTTTTTTCGTTTGTTTGCGTTTTATTTTTAAATGGTCTCAGCCTTTTGCATATCACACAGATTGATATTCTAAAAGTCATAAGCAAAGTACTTTGTTAATTGCAAAGTATAAAAACAATTGAAATATATAACAGCACAAAATGAGACACATACATGTTCAGTCTCATTTGCTCATATTTCAAAAGAGAGGTCCAATGTAGTAGACAGCAAAAATAAATAAACTTCTATTAACAACTGCATGTTCGTCATGATCACGTTCTCTGATTCTTAATTTGAGATCTAATTATACTTCGAGCAATAATATTTATACTGTCGTGCATTTAATTGCACGAAATTTGATTTTTGCGTAATCATTATTTGGAACACTGATGGACAACTGTTGCCTCTTATACGTATGTATCTGGAGTTCATGTGACAGATAGAGTAGGAGTATACAATAAGCAAATATCATTGTTCATAAGCTAGTGGATGTTACAAAAAACAAACAATACAACTAATAAATCCAAATATCACTTTATTAACTAGAGGCTCTAAAGAGCCTGTGTCGCTCACCTTGGTCTATGTGAATATTAAACAAAGGAAGCAGATGGATTCATGACAAAATTGTGTTTTGGTGATGGTAATGTGTTTGTAAATCTTATCTTACTTAACAGTCTTGCTGCTTAAATTTATCTCTATCTATAATGAACTTGGCCCAGTAGTTTCAGTGGAAAATGTTAATAAAAATTTACAAATTTTATGAAAATTGTTAAAAATTGACTATAAAGGACAATAACTCCTTAGGGGGTCAATTGACCGTTTCGGTCATGTTGGCTTATTTGTAAATCTTACTTTGCTGAACATAATTGCTGTTTACAGTTTATCTCTATCTATAATAATATTCAAGATAATAACCAAAAACAGCAAAATTTCCTTAAAATAACCAATTTTGGGGCAGCAACCCAACAATGGGTTGTCAGATTCATCTGAAAATTAGAGGGCAGATAGATCTTGATCTGATAAACAATTTTATCCCATGTCAGATTTGCTCTAAATGTTTTGGTTTTTGAATTATAAGCCAAAAACTGCATTTTACCCCTATGTTCTATTTTTAGCTGTGGCGGCCATCTTGATTTGATGGCCGGGTCTCCGGACACATTTTTAAAACTAGATACCCAAAAGATGATTGTTGCCAAGTTTGGATTAATTTGGCCCAGTAGTTTCAGAGGAGAAGATTTTTGTAAAAGATAACTAAGATTTACGAAAAATGGTTAAAAATTGACTATAAAGGGCAATAACTCCTAAAGGGGTCAACTGACCATTCCGGTCATGTTGACCTATTTGTTAATCTTACTTTGCTGAACATAATTGCTGTTTACAGTTTATCTCTATCTATAATTATATTCAAGATAATAACAAAAAAAAGCAAAATTTCCTTAAAATTACCAATTCAGGGGCAGCAACCCAACAAAGGGTTATCCGATTCGTCTGAAAATTTCAGGGCAGATAGATCTTAACCTGATCAACAATTATACAACATGTTTTTTGGCCCAATAGTTTCAGAGGAGAAGATTTTTGTAAAAGCTAACGACGACGGACGACGACGACGGACGCCGGACGCTAAGTGATGGGAAAAGCTCACTTGGCCCTTCAGGCCAGGTGAGCTAAAAATGAAATTAAGCAAATGTTTCCATTTTTTAACGCATCTTTTTCCTTTTCTCCCATTCTAATCTAAAAGATATAAACGTATTTTTAAAAGTAATATTTTCAATAAATAAAAAGTGTTTTACTGAACATATTTATTTGCAGTCTATTCTAGAAAATCTTTGAAAAGTTAAAAGTCTACGAGTACAGATATTCTTATCGAGGAATATGAAACTTTCGGATTAAAAATATAGAAAATGTGTTTACACTAAAAAATTGGCAATGTAGGATTATGCACAACGTTATGTACAGTTTTGTTTCAGATAAGGGTTAAGGTTGGTACCAGTAAAAACGTTTAAAACTGTGCATTGGTTTGTACCTTGGTTAGGAATTGTATTTTCAGTAGTTGTCGTTAGTTGATGTGGTTCATAAGCGGTCCTCGTTTTGTTTTTTGTATATATTAGGCTATTTGTTTTCCCATTAAAATGGTTTAACACTAGTTATTTCGGAGCATTTAAAGCCTGCTGTTCGGTGAGAGCTAAGTCTCCGTGTTAAAGACCGTTATTTTTACCTATAATGGTTTACTTTACCAATTGGGGCTAGGAGAGTTGTCTCATTTTCACACCTGTCACATATTCTTATATATAAACAACGCTAGTACATGTGATATTTCAAGTGGTTGTGTAGCGTTGAATTTACAGTTATATGATAGTGTCTTTCATCTTTTATCCATATTTGGCAATAATGGCATCCCATTTACTTTTCTCTATATGTTTGTGTTAAATTATAACTGAATAAATGCCCGGCAACTTGTTTTACTTTTTATATCAATTGAACGATAGAATGACTCAAACTCCTAGCATGGATGAATACAATTGTACAAGACTTGTAAATCATATTTAACAAACCTTTTCTTTGGATAGATTTTTCTGTCTTATTACTTGGATTCACTTGAATCATTCTTGAAAAATGTATGTGATACCTGAAAGTAAATGAACTGATAGTACTACTTACATTATTGGAACCGTTACTTTTCTACTCTTAGGGTTAATAATTTCTTTTCATTAGGTTTAAAGCATTTACTGTTAAGAAAAAATGTTATTAACGTATATAATTGCAATAAAAAATAAACGCCTGGACATGTAGCCACAACTCATTCACATTCGAAGCAATCAATGTTTACAATAGCATTATTCAAATGGTATTGAGATCATTACTTTACATGTAACTGTTTTTTGCATTTATCATATATTTGTTTATAAGTTCGAAATATTTTTCACACATTTTTCGTTAAACTTCAGAAATTTCAGAACTCACTGAATATTATCGACACGTCTCTCAAAACTATGAAACCGAGATAAAACATTATTCTAAAAAACATTTTTCAGTACAAGATTTGATGACACATTATATTGCATGTGACAAACATAAATTCTAAAAATATTATAATCTATTGCTTTTCTAATTGAAACTTATTCTAAGTTAAAGTTTATATGTTTCTTAATTTGATCGTTCCCAAATATGTTTTACTGTATAAATCGTGCTTTTACAACAGGGGCGAAAGAAACAAGGACAAACTATGTCCTGAGAGAAATACGAAACCAAGACTCAACTTACTTTTACTTATCAGCATGTGCATTCAACACTTCCAGAATACCAAAAAAACAGTCAAACTCATAAATCGAACAAAAAACTTACAACACCATTGCTTAAAATGAAAAAGACAAACCGATAAATAATAGTAGACAAGAAATAACATAGTAAACTAAAGACTGAGCAACACGAATCCCACCAAAAACTGGGTTGATCGCAGGTGCTCTGGAAGCTAAAGCAGATCCTATTCCACGTGTGGCACACGTTGTACTGCTTATATTATTACAAACCCGGTAAATAGGCTAATTCGGTATGTCACATTCATGAAAAGGAAAGGGGATTGAAGTTTTGACTTTGGAAACATATTCGATATCATCTGTGAAACGGTTATTCCATAACGGTAAACCAACTCGTGATGGTGTTCGTAACATTTACGAAGTGATGATTTCAATTTCACCATTTAAAACTCTTGGTTTAATGGCTTCCATTTGAGCAGCAACCATCTACCAAGGACATCATAATAGGAAATATAAGCGCGGGAATATCGTATCAATTGGGAAATATATACTCCGTATGCAGGCGTTGCTTGAATGTTACTACAAAGAAATGGAAAGTTCACAGTTGGGAGACTGGAAGCATCTCGTTTGTCGTAAAGTTTTGTTTTCAACCGACCCTCATTGTCAATTTCTAAATGTAAGTAAAGATATGAGGCCGACTTAACTGTATCTGTTGTATCCTGTATATCTAGTTCGATGGGATTGATGTGTTCGACATAGTCACCAAATTTTGAATTATTTAGTGCGAGACATCATCTATATAGCGGAAAGTAAAGTTAAAGGATATTTTGAAGGCATATAGACTGTACAAGAAATCACAAAACAACACCAACACCAAAAAAGCGACAGTAGTTTACCGCTGTTCAAAAGTCATTAAACGAAAATATATATAAACAAACTAATGAACTAGTAGACGTTTTCGTCAAGGGACGGGAATTTCTTGCTGCATAGGTGGCCTTCGGCTGTTGTCTGCTCTTTAGTCAGATTGTTGTCTCTTTGACGCATTTCCCATTTCCATTCTCAATTTTAATAATTTAATTTCCAAACTCACGTTGTTCGATCCATTTCGATGATTGTTTTTCCTGTCTTCTTTCTTTGATACGCCTTTTCAATTTTTACATT
The DNA here is from genome assembly GCF_963676685.1 of Mytilus edulis. Lineage (NCBI taxonomy): Eukaryota > Metazoa > Mollusca > Bivalvia > Mytilida > Mytilidae > Mytilus > Mytilus edulis. Next base: position 4,966,600 of record NC_092347.1, read on the forward strand.
GATATCATTTGGATACTGTCTCCATTCTGTGCTTTCTTGATATTCCCAAATGGCACTCACTATTATTAAACAATGTGTATATTTGTAGAATTGTATCATTTATCTCGAATGTAAAGAATTCAGCGCCAAATGAGTATATTTTTAAACATTATTGTTCATTGTAGATAAGGACGAAATGCTTGCTCTTTGATATATAATGTATATGTGACACTAACAAACTGCAATTATAGCTAACTTTAATTCAAAGACATTTAATGTAGAATTTATATTTAATACGCTGATCAAATTTCTGTGCGATAATCATGGTATATATAATGTTTTAAAAAATGCTTTTAAGCCGTCAGTTTTTTCATTAGAATTGTTTTACATATAATTCGAGGCCTTGTGTGGCTGAAAATACGGTATGGGCTTTTCTCAATGATGTAGGCCGTACGGTGACCTACAAATGTATAGTTGTTGATTTAATTCTGTGTCATCTGGTCGCATCTGTAGTGTTGTAACATTAGTAATCACACCATATCTTCTTTTTTTTATATATTTGTTTAACTTGTTTGATGTGATGAAATAACGGTAATAAAATAGTTAAAAAAATGTACATTTATCTGAAATAAAAGATGATGGTCAATGCATATATCTAAAAAGGAGGATGTTGTTATCCCTAGTCGTACGATAGGCCACACAAATTCTCCGAAATAATTTATGACGATTTCAATTATTATCATTATTTGACAAATAGAAAAATTACATCAGAAAGAGAGAAGCAACAAGCACTAGATAAAGAATTCCATTAAGATAATGCTTCGTGGTAAATTACACTAATTTGGCGTTATCTGCAGTATGCGACACTCGGTAACAACGAATTGACCAGGGCTGGACTCATTAGATTTGCACTTATTTTAAAAATCCAAGAAAATGAAAATAACACACATTATCCAAGTCAAAGTGCAAAGCAATTGTCAACTTAAATAGAGAACGGAAATAGGGAATATACCAAACAACCCGACAAAAGAGTAAAAAAGAAAATTGTTGTCCCAGACTAAATTATATTCACGACCCTTCCTTTGGATGTGTAAACAATAAATGAAAATCATAAGCACAGGCAATCTGAAAAAAAATAAATAAGTGGATGCAGATAAACTCATCATAGATTTTAGGAAAGCAGTTGTTAGGTATTAAACTATTGACTATACTATAGATGTGACTATAGATGTTACTAACTATAAAGAATATTGTAAAAGACCTCAATCAAATTTCGTGAAATTAAAAAGCATTATTACCTATTGAATCGGAGTATATTGGAATTACATAATCTGTCTGGTCTTGTGTTCTGTTGTTGTTACTTGTACTGAATATTGGTCGGCATGTTTCGCCCTCAGATTCACTGTCTGACGTGTGGGGACTATAAGGCTTTAATTTCTGGTTAGGTCCTTTTCTCCTAACAGCATCACTTTAAAGTTAAAGTACAACAATTAAAACTTTTGTTTATTTCCAATGTTAAAGTTATATCATACAACTGGCAGCATTATTCCTCTTTCATAGTAAAACATATTAAATCGTTTTAAAGTAGCAAGACACGTTGAAGGCTAAGATGGCATTGACTGTTTTTGAACTATTTTATTTTTGTTTTGTTTTCAGTGCTCTTAAACTCCGTATCTAAATTGGTCTGTCAAGTAATTTAATTGTAGCGCCCATAATGTCTCTTTCAAACGAAACGGTGGTAAATATTAAAAGATAAAGATTTATTTTATTAAAGTGTCACCATCCATAACAATATCTATATATATATGTTTGTGGCATAACATCGTGGCTGGCCACAAGTTAAAAAATTTCTCTGTTTAGTATTAAATTTATATTAAGATCCATTTTGTTACATCTTGTAATCAATTTTATTTGGCAATCGCCAATGGCAGTCAGCAGTCAGCAGTCAGTCAGCAGGACAAAAGAACACCAGATGTTTGACCTGTTAGTCAAATACGTTTTTTTTAAATATACTTTTTCACTTTTTTGGTCTTTTGGAAAATGTTGTTTGTGCTGTTTTTAGACCCTTCTACAACGAAATTCGTTTTACATGCACACGTATAAAATTTGCGGTTTTTATCCAACGCAATCATATGTTTGAACGTAGTGTTCAATTTAGACTCGTATATCTATATATATACATACACATAAAGTCATAAGAACCTAACATTTAAGTAAAAGGAACCTGGATGCAAGCCGAAAACGACTTATGAGACACTATCATTAAAACAAACATCTAATACATATATAAAAGGACAGCTTTGTTACATTTAAAAAGTATTTCGTAAAAAAGATTTGGGATAAGTAACCGGCATACAAAAACTAGGCCTTTAAGATAGATCCCTGCTGAACACCAAAATCAGGGTGTTAAAGAAGCGACCCCTGTCTTACGCATAGAAAAGACGTTATAGAAGAGTTTCCTGCTTCAAACCAAAGAACAAGGTGTAATAAAAGAGACCCCTATTGCATACCAGCAACAAATTAATCCTACGTCGGAGATAACTAGATTTATTCTACGCAAAGACCTATTGTTCTCCCGGCTAACCAATTTTAATTACCAGGCAGAATCCTTCCATACATGGATATCTAGCTTTAAAATGTCATAGACGAATTACAAGTTTCGGACTCGGAACAAATAGACTTACTGATTAAGTGGCTAGGATCAGAGTCTGGTAAACATGCCATGAGTATACGGGCATCAAATGCCAACAACCCTACAAGAGGCCTACAGAGGTTATGACAAAGACTTGATGAGCGATATGGTGCTCCAGAAATGTTGGAAGCCTCTTTCACGAGTAAACTGATAAATTTTCCAACCTTGACAAATAAGGACAACGCACGTCTCTGTGAACTGTTTGATATTCTATCAGACATAGAATATTACAAGGAAAATAGCAAGCTGGGATGTTTACTTGCTTACTTCGACTCTTCGTCCCGGATAAATCCTATTGTGGAAAAACTGCCATACGGACTCCAAGAAAAATGGATAACAAGGGCTTCAAGGTACAAGTCTAAATTTGAAGTTGCCTTTCCACCTTTCACAGAATTCTCTGCCTTCATCAGCAAAATTAAGAACGATCCCGGGTTCATTTTTGGGTCAAGAGTCACACCAAGTTCAAAAGTTCCTGCGCCAAGGTACACACCTCAGCCTGCATTAAAAATCAAAGTTTACAAGACAGCGGTCGAACAACGATCTGGAGAGACTGCACAGTAACAAAATCTGTGCATAATACACAATATCGAACATTCGCTAAATGAATGTCGTGGGTTCAGAGCTAAAACTATAGAGGAACGCAAGGAACCGTTAAGGCAAAATAATCTTTGTTACAAATGCTGTGATTCGACTATGCACAGAAGTCGTGATTGCAACGCGAGTATCAGTTACAATGAATGAGGAAGTAAACAACACAGCACCTCATCCCACACAAATCGAGTGTACCGCCTTCACCGCCTAGATCAGTCAACGGCAGGGAGCAACTTGGGTTAGCTGAAACCAAGCTAATCTCTGTTAGTTCAACTTGCAAAGATGTCTCCAAAGACGGAAACAGTAGTAAATCTTGTGCCAAGATACTTCCTGTGAATATCTTTCACAAAAATAAACAGGACAAAGTAATTTGCATGTATGCAATTATTTACAACCAAAGCAACCGGTCTGTCGTGGCTCCTGAATTCTTCAGCCTATTCAACGTAAAGACTATTTGTTATCCGCATGCTACGGCAGCAAGGTTACTTTCGGTAAACGAGGAAACGGCTTTGTCGTGAAGTCTGTACAAGACAATACTAGATTCAATCTGCCTGAACTGATTGAATGCGATGACATTCCCAATAATCGGAACGAAATTGATACACCTGAGGATATATTGCAATATCAACACTTGCAAGAACTGCAAAAACATATTCTCCCGATTGATGGAAAATGCAAAATCCTATTGCTCATTGGAAAAGACCTTATAGAGTCACATCATGTCCTTGATCAACGTCTAGGACCATCAAAGGCTCCATTTGCGCAAAAGTTTAACCTGGGTTGGATTATCGTTGGAGAAATACGCTCCGATAAGTAACATGTTCACCTTGAACTCACTTCAAAGGAAACAAATCTAACTTGCAGGGTTGTGAAACCACAGACAAAAAAAATACCTGAGTGTAATAAAACCAACACCCAGTCAAATGATATTCAAACTGATTCGCTTAAACATTATCCCCTTCACATGGGCAACCGAAAACGAAATCAGTGACTTCAATCGTTAGATTTGCAGAAGCGAAAAGTTCACTTCGGAAGCAACGCCACCAAAAGTGAATGCCAACAAAGAAAAGTACATCCGAAAACATTCAATTCCCAAGGAAAGCTTCAATACGCCTTTAGATACGCAAGGACAAGAGGAAAGCAGAATAGACAATTCCAACTTAATTCACAGAGAAAAGGAAAATGGCACCGGATGGTCTACTGTATGCCATAAACGTAAAGGAAAGCGTCCGTTTCTCGCAAGACGTCCTCGTTGGATCGCATATCCTTGTCAAATTCTTCCATCAGAACTACAGCCATTGAGTTGGAAACCCCGCCTTGTCTAGGATAGAAGCTGTGAAATACCCAGCCTCCCGTTGGATTACTTCTAAATGGAACTTTGGACTGTTGTTATATATTTAACATTTTATTTGGTTTTGATTGTGGAATAGTGACGTCAGATAGACCTCAGACGGGGAGTGTTCTGCAACTCATTCATCATTTGTTCTTCATTTGATCATCATTTTTTTATTGTTAACGTTTCATTGCGTACATCGCTTTATGTGCTCTGATGAATTGTTTTAATATATTTTCATATGTTATAAAGAAACTATGAACATTTACCGTTCAAACTGTTCGTATCTGCGATAAAGCTGGGGTCATTTATTCACGATTTTTACTGCCGTCCTTGACAGGACCATTCACGATTAAAATTTATTAAAAGTCTGATCAAGATCCTATGAATCGTATATGGAAATTCAAACTTTAATTAAAATTTGTAAAAAAAAATATAATCACGACAACAATCAAATATTGCTCAGGAAGCGTCGATATTAAACCGTTTCCAAGAGAATTTATCCCGATAAACCCGTTCTAAATCCGCTCCTAATCCGATTTGTATCTTTCGCAAGGTAAAATTCCACTGAGTCTGTCACGACTGCGTCCCGATTCTACCGAACGTAATCCGACAGAGATCAGATAGTGACAAGACAGTGAACCGACGCTGACGGAGTTATCCGTTCGAAAACTGTCGGCATACTCGGGATGATCAGGTACTGTCGGAAAGTAATCCTATCACGGTCCTCTCTATCGCATTGCAAACGGCTTTGTCTGGTCTCAGTCGTATTGTATTCTGTAATTGTCGGGACTCTGGCGTGGGTATCATTGACGAATTTAGAATTAATAACGGGACTGTTTCGGAACGCTTTCGGCAAAAATGGTTCGCAATCGACAAGATCTGGATGCAATCTGGACTCAATCGGCAGAAAAACAGCAATGAAAAATTTCTCAAGATCACTCCCGTTCTACAGGACACCGCCCCGAATACACGGAACATTGTTAGGAATTCGATCCGATACAGCAGAATCTGTCATTACATAGGCACGATTGTAATCCGAATAGACAAAATCGGCTGATTTTCCCCGAATGTTACGGGACGCACCTAATTGTCGGGGTGCTTTGCAGAACTATTCAGATCCTTCCCGACCAGTAGGAATCTGTTACGAACTAAAACGACTGCGTTCAGACAATAATAGGACATTCCAGATAATTGAGGATACTAATCCGACTTTTTTACTTTCGTGTCGTATCGCTGTCTGATCTCAAACGGGAGCAATAATCGGCAATGTGTGAACCCCGCATTACACAATTTAATTCAAGACTATTCAAGTAATTATTATTATAAAGAAGTTTAACAGCTTTTAATATCTACGAACTGCTTATCCGTATTTTTAATGGACTTTAATTATCATTGAACACATTGTAAAATTGTATTTATATTTGTATTTTCAGTTTTTCACCATTTGGATTGGTAATAAAATAAAAGTCAGCTCCTGGTTGTTTTATCCTTATTTAAACCCAGTCATCTTTGTTACACTCATTGGTCCGGCCACTACAATAACGCATATTAATTTCATCTTCTACATTTATAATCAAACTATATTTACGAGCTAACTGTAAAACTCTATCTCATGACGATTTTCTTCTAATCGCCCAGGTATGAACCTTTTTATATATATTACTGGTATTGTCACATTTAAGACGATTCCATAGTTTAAAAACTTTTAGTAGTGCATCATTTGATAAAAAAAACCCATATCACCTCTAGCAGCTAAGTTGCTGCTTCTTTTGTTGAAGTCAAAGAAAAATTTACAAGCATTGTTTTGCAAATTATTTATACAATTGTGTATATTAATGCCCCATACACCGGAAGCATATGTAAAATGGGTTTGACTAAAGTGTCATATAATTTAGTAAATACATCAAAATTCATACCACCCGTTTTACAAAAGTTTGCCTTAAAACACCAAGAGCTCTATTATCTGATTTAAACAATTATTTGGTAATTATAGAATAATCCGAAAATTCACTCAAAAGTACACCAAGATATTTATAACAAGCAGCATATTCAAGACAAAGTTCAACATATTTGAACAGAAAATTACTTCTTTGTATATATTTATTTCTAAACTGAACAATTCTAGTTTTGTTTTTATTTAGAGTTAATCTCCACAGTGGCACTTTTCACACCACTTTTAAATTTTAAAATGTCCAACTGCTTTTGCAGTTTCTCTGCATCAAGTACAATCAATGCAATGTCATCAGCATATAATAACAAAGAGACGATAATGTCATCTATTTGAATACCACAATTTGCTTCTTTAATATCTGAGACTAAATCATTTACATAGATAGAAAATAAAGTAGGCGATAAAAACACAGCCTTGTTTTACACCAAGAGCAACAGGAAAAAAGGATGTCATACAAGTTATTATGTCTTAAACACAGATAGCATATAATAGGGCGTGATTAGGATAACTAAGATATAACTATATTTATATATAGAGAAAACCAATTGAAAATATTTAGATAATAACTTTTGCATTCAAACACATTTATACTAACTGTACTTTAATTTCAAACTGTCCATTGTGTCCCATCTTATATAGTCTTGTTCTTTTAGAATCCCATCTCACCTAAAATCAAAGACAAGTGTTACCAAAACACTCAGTCATAAAATGTTTTTCTTTCAAGTCAGACATTTGATGCAACCCTTCAATGCAAAGCTTATCTGTTTTTATTTTGGGTATTTCTGTTAACGTCTATATTGGTTTTGATACTCTTACACAAACGAGGAAATCAGCAAGGAGTCCATAAAACGACATACTGCATGACGGTAAACCAAAACATAATGCTTCATTTAACATATTAAGATATGACTTAAGTATTGCAATTTTCATTGTTATTAAATGTTAGATGAATATTTAGTACAAATATAATCTTAAATCAATCCTAATGTTATCTTATGTTTGAGAAATGTCTTAGTCATTTAAATGTGACGTCTTTTCTGTGCTAATTTAGAATTTCAAATGCGTCATTTTTTGTGTTTTTTTATAATTTCAAATGTGACGTCACTTTTTGCGTCGAGGTTTGAACTCTTAGTCCGCAGTGCTGTTTAACTTTGTACTTGTTTTGGCTTTCAAACTTTTTGTATCTGAGCATCACTAGTTAGTCTTGTGTGGACGAAACGCACTTCTGGTGTATTTAATTTTAAACCTGGTGCCTTTTGTTAGCTATTATTCGTGTGATTCTTTGTCCAATATGTTCTCATATTTATTTTTATTGTAGTCCTGTAATGTTATGTTGTCATTTTTATAATATGTTTAACATTGCCATTAAAGCAGCAGGTTTGGCATGCCACAAAATCAGGTTCAACCCACCATTTTGTTCTTTAAAACATTTTCTGTACCAAGTCAGGAATATGGCCATTGTTATAGATTATAGTTCGTTTCTCTGTGTGTTGCATTTTAACGTTGTGTTTCTGTTGTGTCGTTTGTTTCCTCTCATATTTGAGTGTGAATTTACATTGCTATAAGACGTGTCACGGTACTTTTCTATCCCAAATTCATTTATGTAGTTTTGATGTTATATTTGTTATTCTCATCGGATTGTGTCTAATGTCTAGCGGTATACTACTTTTGCCTTCATTTAGGCCAATAGTGAATTGGTATAAAGATCTATCAAGGTGATGCTTATGCTTATGCTGAATACATTTGGCCTCTTAACCATGAAATGATAAAATTAGTGCGAATCACTTACCGCCCAATTTTGAATGCCGATCGTCAAAAAAACAAGCATCCACACAAATCACGTACTAATGTTTGAACTAAGTAAATTACGAAAAAAAATCGATTGAGATTGTTTTGTAACTACATAAATTCTAATATACAAAACGTTAATAGTTTAATTTGTATAATACATCGTACTTTGACCTATAATTGTTTATTTTTACATATTGTGACTTGGATGGAGAGTTGTCTCATTGGAACTCATACCTCATCTTCATATATATATTTCATTGATCTTCGTTAATACCAGCAAAATACTATTCCATGAATATAAGACTCACCACAACTGTCCCCTCCTGTTTCACTTTTAAAACTGTCCCTGAACTTCCAGGTCCACCATCAGTATCGCCAAACTTCCAATCGTGTCCTTAAAAATAATGGACTTTAATGTTGGCATAAAAAATCATTAAATAATACCACGAAGAAAATAGTACATAATATTCATGTTGTGATTAAATTTATTAAGATAAATTCAGAACAGGACATCGGACGCTCCAAAAGTGTCACATTTTATATTTATTGAGGAATACAAAATACTGTACGTTACCATGGTTTAAGAATTGTTTGATATCTTGGATGTAAAAGGAAATGCGGTTACACTGTTTATAAGAATAAATTGTGTTCCTATGTTTTCATCTGAAAGAGGGCTACTGCTTTTTGTCAAACTGTTCTTTTTATTATCAAAAATAATATGGAAGTGACATAAACCTGAATGAAATTTTAATTTGTTTGGACTTACTAGTGTATTAGGTACATACCTCTAACAACTCTACAACCAACAGCTATCATCTCATCAACCAGTTTTCTAGGTTCATCTACCTTCCTCAGATCATAATTATTAGCTTCGTCACTTTGCATGTAGATATTGGTATCACCACTGTCCCATTTAACTCTGATTACACCTATAAAAAATCGGTAAGAAAGGCTAGGTTTAAACATCTTATGTGAGGATATCTCCATATATAGTTTGTAAATTGTAAATAAACAGGAATATGAATATTAACTAGGAAGGTTTTATATAGACGGAACGCGCGTCTGAAGTATACAATTATTGACCTGGTGTCTTTTGATGAGATTTGTATGTACTTTATCATACAATGCATATCTTCAAATCTAGTACTGTCAACATTCACGTTGCAGTCTTGTTGACCTTTATGTTATTAAAATGTGTTATAAATGGTAAACTCTCCCAATATGATCCAGGTATTATGGTAAAATATATGTGTTTGTGTGTGTGAGAGGATTTATTATATAATGAATAACACCATGACACTCTTTACTACATACATGTTATATAAGAAAAAAAAAGAGAGAGAGATATAAATATATCAGTACACACAATGTGATTGTTGTCCAATGACAGTCCCCGCCATATGACCATCCTGATTCCCATAGCTCCAGTCAGGACCACGACGTACTCTATCGCCAAGTTGTAAAGATCGACAGGTTAGTTCAGTGAGGTTACCCCGCTTATTTTCCGTGCTTACTGGATTAATGAATTCCCTTACCATATCTAGGCAGTCGTTCTATATAAAAGCAGAGAAAAGAAATGAATTAAAACAGTCATGTTCATTATTTTTCCAAACATTTTACTTATACTCATAATATTTATGTAACAAAAACGTGACTTCACGTGAATATTTCTCAATCTATATGTAAGAGCATGAAAGTTTTATAATACTATTTGTAACGAAATGATTCTTAGATTAGTTTTACGTTTTTCCCCATATGATATTTAAATTTCTTAAATATCGCGCATGTCTTGTGCTCGTTTTGTATTGTTCGTTTGTTGAATAATGGCCTTTTATTAATGTAAATTTAATTCAATTTGTCTCGCAACTCTGCCCATTGAACCTGGTGTTTATAACATTTCAGATTTTGAAGATGAATAGGCAAATTTTACGAAGGAGTAGAGCAAGGAATTCCAACAAGCGGCCATGTAAAAGCGTTTTTAGTTCATGTTCAATTGGTTTATAAGTGAATCTAATGTGTATGAACTGCTTAGGCCGTGTACACACCAAACGTCGTGTAAACATATTTACAATTAGTTTAATGTAATGTACACTAGTTTCACATTAAATTTGTACACATCTATAAACCTTGTTTAATCACCTGTACACTATATGTCGGGTAATACAGATGATCAAAATAAAAAAAATATTCTAAATCAAAAGTTTCCCCATACATTATAGTGTCAAATATTGAAGAACAAAAATATCTGATTGCTTTCATCGAATAAAAATGCATAAAAAAGATCTGTCTCAGACTCGCCCCCCTCCTTATTTAAGTGGTTGCTCCTTTGTAAAAGCCATTTTCATGATTTGCAGTAGTTTAAGGATACTAAAGATGTCTCGATTACGCATTAAAAAACGTGTTTACAGGAAGAAGAAGGAATGAGATGTTTAGGATCACTACATTTCTACCTTTTGTATTTATTTCAAATGGTATTTTTTTCCCAAAGGAGTATTTGGCCAAAGGAGTATTTGGTCAAAGGAGGCGAAATGATGTATTTTTCATTATTTCTAAGAGTATTTTAACGGATCTGAGATACAAGACAAACAAATCAGTTTACCTCACACTCTTTTCAGTAATGCATTTATGAGTGAATCGTTTTTTGAGTAAAGACCAGTGGCAAATATTTCTGTGTACGTCCAATCGATTTGGGAAGACCTTTACAAATAAATTATGTGTTCGGCAATAATGATGTGTATGTCTTGATAAGGGAGTAATAAAGCTACGTAAAGTGTTAAATATTAAATGTTAGCCAAATATTTCTGTAAAAAACTTTATTAATAATTGTTATTCAATGTTATTCAAAATCGTTTCTTCTTTAAATATACATGGTAAAGTTAATGTTCTTAATGCCTTGTTTTGTGTACACTTAACCTTCACAAGGCCTTCATTGAGTATCGACTGCATGTAGACAAAACATGATTTAAACTACATGTAAACATTGAGTTTTATCAATGGGGACGTAATTGTGTTTTGTTTATGTGTGAGTTACACCTGAGACTACTGTTATAGTAGTCTCAGGTTACACTAACACAACACCGAGTTTAGGTCAATGTGAACACGGCCTTACTGTATCGTATTTGACAGTATATTACGAAAATTTGTGTATCATCGTCATATTTGATAATATATTAGCCTGAAAATGTAACAGACAATTTATATACTTGTTAATGTTTTCGACCTTCTTTCATTATCTTATATGTGTCGCCTCACCTCGCCTTTTGAATTTATGACAGAAAAAAAAATATGGTACATGTATATACGGAATATTTCAGCAAAACTTTTTGTGAGCGAAGTTGGCACCACTGTTAATTTTCAGACATACTCATGCAGAATTCTGTAAACAATAGGTTTTTGCAAAATTCACCTTCATTTAGCGATGCTAAAACAATTGGAGATTTTAAAATATGGTTTCATCAACTTTTCAATACAATATAGCAGTAAAAAAATGTTGTCTTAGGGTCAAAATTCCTAGTTAGTGAACAATCTCTTATTGCCTAGTCTGTATGGATATAGTTATCGTATTTGAAATCATATCAAATCTCCTTGTTTTCATATTACGTATCTTATTTTCTTGCGCCCCATATTTCCTTTGCATTCATACATCAATAAACGTTTTTGAGATTAAAATTTAAAACTCTTACATATGGATCATTGAAACGTGATCTCTCTTTTATTTTCTTGTTTATACATTCTGTGCTCTGATCCGCTGAATACATAATATCGGAAGCTATATTTGTAGCTAGCAACTGCAAGAATAACATATACAATTTAATAGAAAACATATTTACTGTAATATGTTAGATCACTCCATGTAAACTTAATATAATATGAATTAAAAATCATTTTGACGATATTTGAACAGACATTAGTTTAAACTATCTACATCAATATTCATATTTGTATATATATACCAATGAAACATGTTCTCATGCTAAGACCAATATATTCATGACAATAAACAAGCATTCTTTCTTTAGCGTCTGCATCCTACTGTATAGACTTATCATGAGTCGTAGAGGAAGAAAGGTCTTTCAGATCTGTAACTCTTATATTAAGCGTTTAGCTTTTGTTTAAATATTTTTTTATGAAACATTTAGTTTATTTCGAGTTTTTATATTTATATATACCTTTAATATTTGCCAACAAAACGACAAACCAGCAAATGTAATATGGATCTACTCGTTTAGAATAGGCGATATCACACACTATAATTTTAATACAATATATAGCGAATGTCGATGTTAAATAAAAAAAAGATCCATTTTATTTCATTAATAAACCTCTTCACAATCGTTTAAAAGGTACTCCTTTATTCTTATATATTTTGATTTCTTCCTTTAAAAAATAGTATTGAATGTATTTCGACAACTTATTTTTATATTTTACGTACAATGACTTGGGTCATCCTTATTAAACGATAAATTTCGCTGGTTTGTATGATCTTGCCATTCGTTTCTCTCACTACACGTTCCAATATCTGAAATGTTCATATAATGATAAACAAAAGCGTCGACATGCAAGGCTTCATAAACTATTCTATTTCAAAATTCCTTTTTCTTCCCAATTTGCATTATGTTGCAAAAATATCTTAATCTTTGAAGTACTATGTTTGGTAAGTGGTAGCTGACTCATACAAACCATGAAAACAAATTTCTTTGTATGAAAATATATTCACGGGACTGACGAATAGGACTGGCGGACTGGCAGATGGACGGACATTCTGACGGATGGACGAACGGACAGACATAGGTTAAGGTGGATCGGGCCTATTCGAAGTTTCTATCAGAAGTGCCGTACTTTTGTCATTTTATTCTTTACAGAATTTGAATCCAATTGGTCGAAAAAAATAGTGGGTCACGGACCATTTAAGCTAAAAAAAAATACTTTTAAATAGGTATGTAAAAGGGACCATTTTTCAATGAAATGATAGGGAAAATAGAGGTGTTGATACATTTATATCGGAATATAAAAAAAACGTTCTAAGATATTTGGTCCAAGACTGTAATATAAAAAAAGAAATATAGCTTCAAAGAATGAGCAAATAAAAAACATAGGTCACCGATAAGGAAAAAAAATAGTTTGCCTTAAAACCCAATTTTTGACGAGAAAACGGTGAAAATGGAAGAAATATCATTTTGAGCCATTACAGTGACTTGACTGCTAGTGTTCCTCCCCACCAATTGCAACTCATTCAAAATTCTGACCAAATTGCAATTTGTTTTATGAAATCAAATTGTTCAACTGGTCAGAAATTTGAACTAGCTGCTGTAGAAAACCACAGACAAGTCATGAAAGTGCAAGGTGATAAAATAAAACATACCTACAACCCTATTAGACTTTAACTCCACTCTAATGATGTTCTGAAAAATTTAGTCTATCAGTTTGTATAGGTATAGTATAGGCATGTCCATGCTGAAGAAACTGTTATTATGTTGAATTGCTATAAAAATGTTCAAACTAAGCTTTCATACCGTTTTTTTCTTTCTAGAAGTAGTCTATATAAATAAAAATCAGATATCATTTTAAATAAAACATCACATATTCAGAACAATGTGTGTGAAATAACAATATGCTATTGATAAGTTTCCATGGGTATAACCAAAATATTATTCTTTTGAATAAAGACTTTTTTTTAAAGAAAAAATGATTATCTCCCCATAGAAACTTCCTACAAACATATTGCCATTTTACACATATTTTACTGAATATAAAATGTTTGAATTCACAAAATGTCTGATTCTTATGAATATAGAATACTTTTAGAAAGAAAAACTACACGAAAGCTTAGTTTGGACATTTTTATAGCAATTCTAAATAATAACAGTTCCTTCAGCATGCAACTGACTATGATATACCTATACAAACTGATTTTGTCACACCATCATTAGAGTGGAGTTAAAGTCTAATAGGGTTGTAAGTATGTTTTATTTTATCACCTTGCACTTTCATGACTTGTCTGTGGTTTTCTACAGCAGTTAGTTCAAATTTCTGACCAGTTGAAAAATTTGATTTCATAAAACAAATTGTAATTTGATCAGAATTTTGAATAAGTTGCAATTGGTGGAGAGCAACACTAGCAGTCGACTCACTGTAACAGACACACATTATAACGATAATATTCTTAAAGAGTCATAACTACAATGATTTAACATTTTTTTTCAATCAAAATATTTAAAAAAATAATATCGAATTTACGAAAAATACCTTTCGTGTGCATTGTAATTCATGCGTGAAATTATGCGCAGTCGAATAGTCCCGATCCATCTTAAACAGTATATTCTTACTTTTTTTTTAAAGCGGGGATATAAAAAGATGACGATAGTTCATCTAAGGGGGATCAAAGGCCATAAGTTTTACCAAAAAAGGATAAATAATACTTTGTTATTATGAAAGAATTCAAGACTAAAATTACAAACTGCTGATAATTATACACAAGTTATCATATTTTGTATTTGCTTTATTCATTTGTATTCTTCATGATACTGTTACTAAAATTGTTCGGATTCAAAACAAGGGTTATTAAAACATCTCTATAAAATATTCAGATTTAATTTTCGTGTATGTGTGTAGTCTGTAAGTTTGAAAACTTAAAAATATGACCTACATGTACATGTATCTTGTGCATGTTATTTTTTATGAATCATTTAATTAAGTTATACGATATAAAACTTTAAAAAGTAAAACAAAAAGAATAAAATTATACAGTCTATCGTTTTTAATACCCCTATGGTTGATAAACGTCCAGTGGCAAGTAATTCATACATTAGTCCTTTTGAAGAATATGTACTATGTTTATCATCTTTAGGGGCAATATAATCTATACGAATATGGATTTTTGTAACAGATTATATAATTTTTTAATGGATCTATTCATATTCTTCTTCTTCTCTCTTTCTCGTTTGAGATTTTGTTTGGTAAAAGAGGCCAGATGTACCAACCAAACTCATTTTAAATTTTGAAATGCATTTTTGTTCAAGTCTAAACGTCAATTTTAACCCCAAAAAAATAGTAGATTTATCAATAAAAGATTCAAAATTTCGATCCTATTTACCCAGCAAGTTCGTTTGCTAAATTGTTTGATTTTACCATGTGTCTTTTGCATTTTAGTACAGTTCTTAAATAAACGTGACAATGGACTGATACTTACAGCGTTCTTCTGATTATTTCCGATCGGTACATAGAATACTTTTGTTTGACTTTTGACTGTCTTGTGGATAACACTTTCTATTCCTGCGTAATCCTACATATGCATAATTGGTTTGAAAGAGTTAAAACAAAAACTTATAAAAATAGGTTTAAAATAATACCAATTTTATGACTGTCGAAAAAAAATATTTACAAATTGCAGATATGTCAATTAAAACATGACTTCATTTTCCTCTGCCGCAATTACAGATCGCAGATATTTAAATGAAAACATTTTTTATTAATATAAGCTATCAAAATGTGAAACGGTTTTTAATATATGTCAATAATGATAACTGATTTTTGGGAAAACATAAAGTTTCATACAAATAACGGATTCCATGCTGATTAATCTTTAACTATTACTTCATAAAAATATCGATATTAGTTTTTAACTGGTATGCTATCTCAGATAGGACTTGCAATATCCCTAATATGATTTTAAGGTGTGGTATAAATAGTACGGATGCATGGATTGTACGTAGGAAATTTAGAACATAAAGTATTGTTGATGTAAAACAATGCAAAACACTAATTTAACTACCATCAAGGTAAATAACAGAAAGTTTCTTACACATATATCATTGTCATCAAGTAAAGACCCCATGCTTATTCCAGTACTACAAATTGACAAACTTAAACCACCACTGTTAAGTAAAGAATTTAAATCAATTCCACTGCTTGCTTGCGAAAAAGAAGATGTTTTGCCTTCCGATCCACCATTTGTAAAGATAATGATATGTCCTTGGAGAAGAAAATCTCCGATGCTTCCGAAAGGACCTGTATAAAACAGAAATGACTTGTCATTCACTTAATTTGAAAGATTTGTGTTTTAAAGAGCATTAATGTCAATCCAAAAGATAAGACGTCATTATACATTTGGAAGTGCAGATCAATCTGTTTAAACTTTCAAATGACACTTGTTTATCACATATTGATATAAATGCAATTTTTTCAGACTTGATATTAAACAAAACGAATCGATTGGTCATACTTTCGGTATATCCTATTTTACTGAAGTTAACAAAAATATTAAAGTCAAGAATATACAACTTTAATTCTATTTCGTGACGAAAATATGACCAAAAGAAACACAAATATAATAGCTATAGCAACTGATTCAAAATCTACTCTATCATAGCAAGTTGGAAATCTTTTTGACTAGATTTTGATTAGCAATTTTAATGTATAGTTTAAACATTTATATTTATAGTGGATTGCGAAACAAGTTATGACTCTCTTTTAACACGGGCAAGACATTTATCTTCCAAATCCGACAGACTTTAATTGTTTCTCAAGACCATGATTTTCAAGCAATGTATAATTAGAAACTAAAAATATTTTTTTTGCTGTATATCTTTTAAAATTTCACTAAATGTATAAAATACAATTATTTTATATGTATATATCTATTGTCTTACTTAACACTCATATAATTTGACTATTTGTAGCTGTATTTACCTGTCATTACACCAGCCAAACTCATCAACAAACCTCCTATTGCAGGTGCAGAGCCACTTGGCTGAAGTTTACCTATTAGATTCAAGTAAGCTTATCATAAAAAAGGTTGACAATTTCAACTCCATATGGCTAAATTCTAGACACTTTATACACACGATTAGAACCACGTGACTTTGGCCCATTAGATGAAATTATGGATTCTTACAAATAAGTTGTGTAATTCGAAGACAAAATGCTAAAAAAGAGTCTATTTAACGCAATGGGAAAAATACAGTCTTCAAGTTTTCAAAAGAATTTGTCCAAAAACTGGAGATGGCAGATGAGAACAAGGTTATTTTGTTATCCATTCGTTTGATGTGTTTCATAATTTGATTTGGGACTTTCCTCGGAGTTCAGTATTTTCGTGATTTTACTTTTCATCTAAGATTTTAGTCTGCAAGGTATTTCTCTAAATTCGGATAATTCATAAACCACCTTTATTTTATTTTGAATCTTGTTTTTTAACGATCTTCGTTATTTTACGTAGCAATTATATAAACCGGTTACGTTTCCAATATATTTTATACCAGAAAAGCAAGTTACGGCATAATATTGACAACATGTATGGAAATAATTGGTGGTCATGCCATTTTAGAGAGTATCTGGAGGTGCTTTGTCAAAACGAACACAGATTGTTCTCTGTAATGAACTGTTTAACAATTTTCATGACATGGACTCTTATAGCTTGCTATGAGTTTTGGGTGTTAAATATAGTTAGTGTCCAAACGTTGATTCATAGTTTATAGGTCCAATAATGGTTTAATTCGGCGTCATTTGTTATCTTGTGAGGATTGTCTCATTAATTAGCACCAATACAGAAGTTCAGTTTTATATACACTAAATCTGATATGAAAAGTTGTAGATATTATGCATCGAACTCTATTTTTGGATGATGACAGAAACGATAAAGCCTATAGTGGTCTCTTCAACTTTTACAAAAATAAACATTTGATGGCTAAATATAATGTTAATTCTTTTTTTTTCTAATCTCCAAAATTATTATATATTTTAAAAAGCCTTTTACCTCCTTCGACTTTTGGTATTCTGGTATTGTTTGTCTTACTGATAATCTTTTCATAATGACTTATTATCGGAGTTTTGCTGTGACATATCTTTTATTTAAAGTGACACGTCATGTAGCTGTCAAATTCATGCTCACCGATTTGAGGTTTTTGTGGATCGAATCAGTCAATCAAATAGTGTACCCTTATTTCATTTGCAATGTTGACATTCTCTTTCTTTTATACCATATCAGGCATAGTTCATGGGTAACCCATCTCTAGTTAAAGGGATTAAAATGAGGTTCGCTTCAGGACGGATTTAAATAGGTCGAATTATTCATTTTCATGCTAATAATTCGTTAGCAATATTTCACATTCTGTTTTGACAAAAAATCAACTAAATTGACTGCCCAAATCGAATTTTCATTTCACGATTTCTCTTTCATTAAACAAAAAAAAAAAACATTTACTATATTTTATATCTCGTAGCTTTTCAAAGTGATGGATGTAGCACATTAAAAACAACCGTAAGAAACACTAGCATGCATATGTTGAATCATGATTAAACACACCTATAGATTTCAAAATAAGATCCAAATCATCAGTACATTCGTGAATGAGTTGGTTTTGACCGCCAAATACAGCTAAACCAATATTCTCTTCCATCCCCATTGTTAGACTGACTTGTTTGGCACCTAAAGAGATCGTATAAACGTATATGTTAAATGGGGTATGTCAAAGAACATGTCGTAATTTTTCTAAAAATAAGTTCATTCCAATAAACCAAGACCTTGTTGATAAAATTCTGTATCAACTTCACCAATAATACACAATGGTCTTAAAGTATATATTCTGGGTATTGACGTTGTATATCATCTTAAAAACGTGTTATACCATTCTTTTATTTGTCTTTTGTATTATTACTGTTACTGTTTTTTATTGATATTCATTTGACGTGGCTCGGTACTTGTACATCTCGTCTGATCTATTAGTATGATTATTCGCATAATTTCGTCTTTCATTTTTGCTTATGTGCGTTGTCGATATGCCTTAGTGTTCTTTGATACATATTTCTTCGCTCTGTACTTAAGCAACCCGTTTATTGTTCTATTGTAAAACATTTTCATTCACATTGTTGAACAATACAAACAGAAATTATAAGTAAAAAATGTCAACAAAAAAAGGGTAACAGCAGTCAATAGTGTGTAATAATCCCAATCCCTATTGAATGTTTCAATAAAGAAAAACATAAACTCATATAGACAAAGCACATCAATTTTTTGTAAATTAAATTACGTACTATTAATTATTGGGAAAAGCTTGTAACTGGAGAAGATAAGAAACTTCATGTTATTCTATACAATCTTGTTACTGGTAGTTATAATGGAAATTTAGCTTGGTTCAAGAATGCAAATTCTGTGCTTGATAATTGTGAACTATCAAATATATGGGACACTAAATATTTTATAAGTAAAAGCTGGTTGCATGATACTGTTAAAATATGATTAACTGACCAGTTCAGACAGACATGGTATGCTACTGTACAAAATTATTCAAAAGCTCTCAATTATAAATTATACCAAAAATAGTATGAATTTCGAAACTTACTTTGATATTTTAGATGACAAAAACATTGCTTCTTTTTGTAGATCTAGAACTTTGAACACACAAATTCCTATCGAAATTGGTGGATAGCAAATCACTCAGAGAGAAAACCGTATTTGTACTTTGTGCAATAACTGTGATATTGGCGACGAGTTCCATTACATTTTAGAATGCTCGGCAGTAGACGATAGTAGACAATTGCTACTAAAGAATTATTTTATAAACAGACCAAATATTTTAAAATTTCAAGGTCTCATGGATAGTAACAACCCGCCTGAACTAAACAATCTGTGCAAGTTTATAAGAATTATTAATAAATGCCTAGAATCTCCTGGGTTATTACTTTATGTCTCTATTTTACATTTGTATTTAACATTTATACTATGTTAATATATTTTAGAAATGTCTGTGTACCATTGTACTTTGGGTAACGAGAATAAAGATATATATGCAAGAGGGAAAGACAAGAATGCTAATATTCACCACAGCACAACAAGACAATTATAACTGTTTTATTATTTTCTTGGTTCAGAAATATTTCAATGAGGCAATATAATAAAACTAGCTAAAAATAACCATTCTTAATTCGAGCGTCACTGATGAGTCTTTTGTAGACGCAACGCGTTTCCGGCGCAATTACAAATTTCAATCCTGGTATCTATGATATGTTTATTTGATAAAATAAAATGTTCTCGTATATATTGCCTATAAAAAGACTAGTTTGTTTCTGGTTAAAAGTTGACAAAATGTTCGCCACAAGGAAGAAAAAAAATCCGAAAACATAACGGATGTAGTCTGAGTGTAGAAAGACAAAATCATTCAATTTCATGTTTCGAAAACTTATGATTGATATTGATTGCAATAACTTGTGATAAACATAATGTACATATAATTATTGTAAATTCATATTGTCATAATACAAAATAGGTTATTGTTCAACGGATTCATATTTAGAGTATTAAATTTGTGGAGCTCAATGAAGTACTTGTAAAGTAACTAATCATTCAATTCGGTAAAATTTAGCAATGTCTTGATTACTGTCCAATAACATGAATGATATTTTATGTTTTAAAAATTGAAGTAGATATAACAACTGAGATTTTTAAAAGTAATGAGTTCAAGTCTGAATTTAAAAATCGAAAACACATAGGCTAATAAACAAAATAAGAAATATATGATTCAATCAAACTCCTAAGATCATTTCATATTTCATGATATTTTCTCATCAAGTCCACCTACCAATTTCGGTGAAATGATGAATTGATTCTCTTTTTATTATTTTTTTTTGAATGGTGTATTTCGACTCGTGAGATATGATCTTCCTTCATTTTGTCTTCAGTCTTTTCTATTGGATGACATTGAATTATATAGTGACACGTTAACGTGAATGATCGTAAATAAACGATTAGTATTACTAAATCATGGATAAGAAAAGTTTATACTGACAGATATTGCAAGTTTTCATAAA
This sequence comes from Mytilus edulis, assembly GCF_963676685.1. Classification (NCBI taxonomy): domain Eukaryota; kingdom Metazoa; phylum Mollusca; class Bivalvia; order Mytilida; family Mytilidae; genus Mytilus; species Mytilus edulis. Next base: position 4,987,741 of record NC_092347.1, read on the forward strand.
ACAAAAATCAGTACAAAAAAAAAAATATTTAAGAGTTGATTTTTTTAATTTTCGGAACTCGTTTTAGAAATTCAAATGTGACGTAACTTTTTGCGTAACACTGGTAATCGCTAACAAGGCTGTGCATTTTGGTAATTCATCCGTTTTTGTCTTGTAGCTAGTCACCACTTCAGTTTAATTATGTATATATATTATATTGTCATTTTATAAAATTTACTGTTTGCAAAAGTATGTATTATTCTAAATAATAAGGATTTTTTTCTTGTCCCAGGTGGATAACACGGCTGTATTGGTCACAACGTTTTGGAACTTTTGGTCCTCAGTGCTTTTCAGTTTTGTACTTGTTTTGGCTTTCAAACTTTTTTCTCTGGGCGTCGCTTGGCAGTTTTGTGTGGACGTGGCGCGCGTCTGGTGTATTAAATTTGACACCAGGTACCTGTTGTTGGCTATTAATTGTTTGTTTCTATTTCCTATATTTTCTCCCATTTATTTGTATTGTAGTCCTGTCATGTAATGTTGTTTTTTTAATGTTATAATTAACATTGCCATTAAAGCGGGATATTTGGCAGGTTCAACCCACCATTTTTATCTTAAAATGCCCTGAACCAAGTCAGGGATATGGTCATTGTTATATTATAGTTCGTTTCTGTGTGTGTTACATTTTAATGTTGTATTTCTGTTGTGTCGTAATTCTCTTATATTAGATGCGTTTCCCTCAGTTTTAGCTTGTAAATCGGATTTGTTTTTTTTTTCTCTATCGATTTATGAATTTCGAAAAGCGGTATACTACTGTTGCCTTTATTGAACATCTACTTCTTTTTCTTTAAGAAAGATATGCACAACAGTTTTTTTCGTAAAGATAAAAAACAACATATCAAAGTAATATCACATTCCTCTCAAAATTAAAATAAAAAAACTTTTTGATACAGTACCTTGAATGTACTCAACTGCTGCTCTTTTCATTATTTCAAAATCATGGCCTTTCATATGTTCTGATATATCTAATACCAATGTAACATAACGTCCTCCGCTACGCCTTACTGTTCCTGCCTGTAGTTTACAATTTGCTGAAAGTATTATAAAACAGTTTTCCTCTTTTCTTACATTGTCTGTTCGTCTGGTGTAAATACAATATTTAATCCTCGTATTTATGATGAGCTTATATACAACTACTGGGTAGATGCCACTGCTGGTGGAGTTTCATTCTCCGAGGGTATCCCCAACCCAGTAGTCAGCACTTCTGTGTTGACATGAATTTTCATTGATATGATCATATTTATAAGATAATTGTTTACAAAACTTTTGAACAAAATTGAGAAGGTATTTAATGTTTGAAATACTGAGGTTTTTCTACCTCAGGAATAGATTACCTTAGCTGTATTTGGCAAAACTTTTAAGAATTTGTGGTCTTCAATGCATTTGAACTTCGTACTTTATTTGACCTTTTAAACATGATTCGAGCGTCATTGATTAGTCTTTTGTAGACGAAACGCGCGTCTGGCGTAATTATAAAATGTTATTCCTGGTATCTATGATGAGTTTATTTACCTCAGGAATATATTACCTTAGCTGTATTTGGCAAATCTTTTAGGAATTTTGATCCTAAATACTCTTACACTACGTACTTTATTGAGCCTTTTTAACCTTTATGGATTCGAACTACGCGCGTCTGGCGTAAATACAAAATGTAATGCTGGTATCTATGATGAGTTTATTTGGTAATTACAATGTTGATCTATCAGCAAGAACATAATAAAGTGAACAAAAAATACGTTTCAACAGAAAAAAAAACCCAACAAAGTTAAATCTTGTAATCGGAAGCTTTTATAAAAAAAAACACAATTTTCCGTAAATTTCATAAATAACAATATATCTTGAGCTTACCGTGTTCACAAACAAGATGGTAATGCTTCAGCCAATCAGTAGTTGTCTTTGGGTGACCAGCAATGTCTATATCTAATTTGAAAGTAAGATACTACTTCAATACATTATTTTATTTCATTAAATTGTTAAGCGGTTTGATATTATTTATTAACTATAATAAGCATGCACTTTTGCCTTTTCCACTATTTCTTCGATAGAAAAATTAAAATCACAAAAACACCGAAAGCCAAGTAAAATTCAAAAACGAAAAGTACCGAATCAAATGTCAAAATCAAAAGCTGAAATTAAAAGGAATGAATAACAACTATCATATTCCTGAATTGGTAAAGGCATCTTCTTATTAAGAAAAAATTGGATTGAACCTGGTTTTATAACTAGCTAAACCTCTCAATTGTATGAAAGTCGCATAAAATTTCATTATATTGAAAGCAATGTTGAATTGCTACTGTCCCTATTTCGACCATATAAATAGTACTTTTGCGCGATCTACTGCAATTTGTAAACCGTATGATATAAAAAAAAAAAACATTTTGCCAAATAATGAGTTGTCTTTTAACCCGAACTAATGAATGCAAAGTTTACGTAACTATCAACTAACACTCTTCTAATTTAGGATAGCGTACGTAGTGCTAAATCTCTATTGTTAGTTGTAATGTTTATACAATGTTGTAGCATTTTCGGTTTTCTTCGTTTGTCAATATTGTTTTTAGTTGGTTTGTGAAGGAGTCAAAGCCTAAGATATATATATATATATATTACAATACATTTAGATATTAAAAGATGAATGGTACTTGACAGTTATACATTCGTTATGTTGACACACATTGAGGCGCCATATGTATCAGTGCTTCAGTACTGACATGGATCACTGCATAAATCTTAGGCCAAGTTTTACCATTCTTTACTTTAAAGAGGCTCTAATAATATCTAATTAAATTGTTATTAGACAGCGTGACTATCAGTAGACTAGTCCCAACTGCCCTGTATTTGTGCATAATATGTATTCCAAAATTTGTGCTATCTAAAAACTAAATCGGATTCAATGAAAAAGTTTTAATGGTACTTATCTATTTATACTCATTTACTGAAAAAAGATATTGTTAAAGAAATGTTAATGGTACAAAAATACCATAAAAAGAAATATGCAGTGTGGGCTAAGGATCTGTTGAAGGCCATATATATACGTATAATTGTTATCTTCTTTTGCATTGAGTTTTGAATGGAGAATTTTTTTATTTGCTCTCATACCACATCTTCGTCTTTATATATACATACCCGTAATACAATCATCTCCTTCTGCAGAATCTACATTTTGGAAACTTGTATTCCGCAGTTTTCTGTTACCGCTCAACCTGTTGTGCATTAGTTTTATATTAATTTTATATGTTTACACATTATATTTGCTATAGGCTTGAAAAAACTATTAAATTGCCACATATTTTTCAGGCTAATTGCTAAAACTAATATATCAAATTGCCGTTGATGAATTGAGGAATAATTAAAAAACTTGATGTGTAAGCTATCATTAGTGTTTGAGAGCTATTTTGGACTATCATCTAATTAAATAAATATCCTTTTTTACTGACAAAATGATGTTTGATTTAATTTAAATGTTTTGAAATTCAGAACATATTAATCATTACCTTAGTTGAAAAAGTATGATATTTTTTGGCAGGTTTAATGGAATTCCCCCGATGAATTTACTATTGAGTTTGTTATTTTTGGTTCATATTTTCAGATTTTGGGCAATTTGATAAAAAATGGAAAAGTATCTTTCACTATTTAATTCAAATACGAGTCTACAAAATATAAATAGACTTAATATGAAATAAGGTTTTATGATTGCCAGTTAAAAGAAGATATAATTAATCAAATGTCATCGTATATATGGCCTTCAACAATCAGAAAAATCCATACTGTATAATTAGCTGTAAAAGGCTATGACAAGATAAAATGCAAAACATTTCAAACAAAATAACCAACAGTCAAAACATAAACGAAAAATAAATGCATATCATACTTGATTTTCGTTCATTGTTTTTTTTGTCGTTTTAAGCTGACATGCAGTGTAACGTTTTTTCATTGTTGAAGGCCTTAATGTTACATATAGTTGAAAACTTTTATGTTATCAATTGGTCTCTTGTGTAGAGATGTATCATTGTCAATAGTGCTGCATCTTCTAATTTCCATATATAAATGAGACATCAATCAACGATTACCATTGAATTACATGCTCCTGAAAAGGACAAATTGTCACGAAACTAAAATCAAAGCCTTAAAGGCTGTAAAAGCAATTGCTGCCATGTTAATGTTTGGGGACTTTTATTTTTCATCCACATATATACAAGAATTAAACCTGACATGAGTGTTGTCTAGTTAAAAGTAAGAAGGTTTTAACTTTATATAAATAAAAGACTTTAGCAGAAAGTCATTTTTAATATGTTTTATATTTCACAAGGAGACAACACATTTACCAGGCTAAAGTTGGGGTCAAATATACATGTGCTGAAACATATAATTCAAAAAGAAATCATCATGGATTATCCCCTGGTAGTGTTTGTAACTTCCTTGGCAATAATTTCCTTTATTGATTTAATTTTAACAATTTTCATTATTAATTTATATTTATCCATTAACACAAATGATTAAGTTAAAAAACGGGAAAGAAATAAATATCTTACAAGACATAAACATGTAAAGAATAAATGTATATTTCAGCTTAATAAAAATATTTTCATAATGTTACTTTGTCATCATTTTTAAAACCAAGTTCCAAACATTATTGCTCAGTTGATATGTGTCCTGATGCGGTACGAGCACAGTCACTTGTTTCTATCCATAGGAAGGTCGATTATCCATATAAATAGTTTTATATGGATAGTCGACCTTCCTATGGATAGAAACAAGTGCATGTGGGTACGAGATAACTACAATTCTCATGCAATCCCGAAAAGGGGGGTCATCACAGACAAACATGACATTAAATCGTTATCACTGAACTAGTATATATATTGTATAGGGGCCAGCTGAAGGACGCCTCCGTGTGCGGGAATTTTTCGCTGCATTGAAGACCTGTTGGTGACCTTAATTCTACTGTTGTATGTTTTTCTATGGTCGGGTTGTTGTCTCTTTGACAAATTCCCCAACAAACAGCTCTACGTTGCTTTGATATTTATCAATTTTCAGGAAACATTGCGAAACATGATCTTCAATATTTCGAAAACATGTGAAATAAAATTGCTAACACGGTGGACCGTCGAGTGTCAACAAACGTAGTAGACTTGTTCACTGAAAAGACGAGGATAATGGTTTCATCTGACATTTGTTATGCAAACCCAGTTTTGATCATGATATTTAAAAAGACGTTCTTTTTTTCAATCTATGTATTAATAAACTAGAAAATTCCAAATTGTAAATATCTCTTCATCTGGACCGACTTGGCATCTACTACGTTTGGACGGGTCCATTTCATTAGTAAGGTGATCGATAAATATTACGGAGTTTTGACATTAGGAAAACGAACTTATTGTTATGTGTTTTCAACAAGGGTTTCGTTCCGCTAAATTATTTGCGCAAATAAAGTTTGTCTATTTTTAGATTACAGGTAATAATTTGACACTACGCATTAACCAGTGTAGTGATTTTGATTTTACGATAAATGTATGAATGAACGATAATTTTATGAATGAACAAGAGCACCTGACCTCTTAAAGAAACACAAATTAAACATAAAAAACCGTATTTATTAGGAGATAATTCAGTTAAATTTTCAATACTAAATCAACAACTGAAATGAATCCATATTTTGTTGAAACATCGTACGAACGGCGGAAAACGGAATCGCATTTATAAAAATGTACTTTTTTTCACTCGGACTTCTATGTTATTTGATAGTCAAACGGTTGACCCTTTAAATACAAAAATACATCTACAAGAACATATTCTGAAACTTCTTAAATCCACTAACTTTTTTTTAAAGTTTCAAGCTATGTATTTCATTAGAAAACATACATAGGTGTTAAAGAATGACTGACCAGGAGCCTGTTTAACAAAATACTATGGCTTGATCTGGGCGGAGTCTCTGATCTGGGTCACAAAGATGGCCATACGCGACGGCATAAAAGCAATTGCTTTAAAAACACCAATAAGCAACTAGAAAGAAAAACATACAGTATTAGTCTAAAATATGAGGAAATATAATCAATAAATAAACTCATCATAGAAACCAGGATTCAAATTTTATATTTACCTTAGACGTGCATTTCTTCTACAAAAGACTCATCAGTGACACTCGAATCAAAAAATGTTAAAAAAGGCAAATAAAGTACGAAGTTGAAGAGCATTGAGAGCCAGATATTCCTAAATGTTTTGCCAAATACAGCTAAGGTAATCTATTCCTGGAGTAGAATTGCCTTAGTATTTCAAAAATTCAAATAGAATGTTGGACTTAAAGTAAATGCGATTCCTGAGTTATTTTCACTTCATTGTACATTCAAATATGATGTACAAGATGTGAACATGATAAACGTATAGGATACACATTTGACATACAAACTTCTATAATAAAACAAAAACAAAAAACTGCAATGGCATAAACAGTATAAACAAAGAGCAAACAAGCAATAAAACCATTGAAATCCATCTGAACCTAAAAGATTTACTTGCTTTTCAAATCCGTATAAAATTGGCATTCAAATACTTACTTTTTTGAGTCGGCTTTTAATTTTAGTCTTGTATCAAGGTTATTCGGATGGTGTTGTTTTATATTAGTTTCAAATGGAACATCTGTATAAATACCAGATACAGGAGAACAATCTGAAACCTCGAAGCATGACCGTTTACTATGGAAACTTACACGGTTGTCATCTAGCCTTTTTGTTGACAAATATTTATAACCAAAATCGTTTCTAAACATTTTAGCTTTTGAATTGTTAGTCGGAACAGCTTTACTCTCTTGTCTTAACTTTCTATCATTCACTTCAAGTGTATCATTTTGGCAGTTTTGAATAGCAATATTTTGTGATGGAGTATCAACTTCTAAGTTATTGTCGTTTGAAAGACTTCTTTCTATACAACGGGAATTTCTAAGACGTTCGTCATTTGTATCTTCATTAGTTGTGAACGTTTCCAAATCATTAGTTAAAGATTTTGCTGGCAGTGCTGATGATATGCATCTATATGTCGTCAAAACATCTGTGTTTTCACAAACTTTTGAACAAACTAGAACATTTTGAACATCATTTTTACTAGGGTAAGATACCTTGCCATCTACAGTTATCCTTCCAAACGGGCTTTCTTTGAGAACTTGTATTGTTTCGCTTACAAAATGTAGGTTAGTCACTCCTTTTGACAAAGTCAAAACCATTTTCTTAATTTCATTCAGTCTGAATGAATTAAGGTCGTAGTTGTTCGTTAATGATTCTACTCCGTTTTCAATATCTTAAAATATAAAGAAGAACAATATTCATTTACTAAATAACTTTAATTCATTTTAATAGGAATATTGTGCGGTTTCTATCGAAGTTTTTCATTGAAAAATGCTGTGAAATTGCAAAAACAACTATGAGAATGGAACTGAAGGTGAAGATTTATATCAGGCGTTAATGTGGTACCGATTTCAATTTGGAAGATTGAAGAAAAAAATAAAATAAAGGTAACAAGCAAAAACAGAGGAAACCGCATGATCTCCAAAAGAGCTATTTCTTTTTTGGCACCTGCTCTAAATGTATCAGCCGCAAAATCTGTAATAATTTAGCCGATCTTTCCTTGTCAATTAATAGGTAACGAGCGCATCACTGCTAATCTAGTCTGTATAGATAATAGTGTGACATGTATACAAACAAATTATCAACTGAGATATGCAAATGATTTATAAAATCTTGCGTTTACATATTGGTTTTAAAATGTTGCTTTCAAGATCATTTTGTTTGAAAAAGCTTTATAATAGCTCCAAATCTCGTTATTCATTTCCAGCTTTGGCATTTTGTTTGTAGATTTTTTTAAATGTGACTTTACTGGGTTTTAACATGAATTGCACCTTATGCACTAACTTGACAAAACCTTTTTACCATACAAATAAAAAAACTGATAATCATTCCAAATTGGAGGACATGATATTACTTTCTGTATTTAAATAATGAATTCTTTATTAGACATAAATGCAGCTGTCAAAGAAATCACCCCTTTTTCTTTGTAATCGTAAGTTAACGTAACGTTTGCGATAACCTTTTTATATCAGATATGTTTTTATGTTCTAACTACAAAAGTGTTCCCTTTTTCACGAAAGTGACTTACCGAATTCAACTATTTACCGGGTTTGTAATAACATAATCAACACGACGGGTGCCACAAATGGAGCAGGATCGGCTCACCTTTCCGGAACATATGAGATCACCCTCAGTTGTTGGTGGTGTTTGTTTTGCTTAGTTTTAAGTTTTCTATCCTGTGTATTGTGTACTGTTATTCGTCTGTTTGTCTATTTCTTTTTGTCAGTTTATTTTCGATCTTTGAGTTTGTATGTCCCTCTGGTAATCCTGGTACTTTTGATAACTATTTACACCACTGGGTCGATGCCACTGCTGGTGAACGTTTCGTCCCCAAGGATATCACCAGCCCAGTAGTCAACACTTCGGTGTTTACATGAATATCAATAATGTGGTCATTTTTATAAGTTTTCCTGTTTGCAAAACTTGGAATTTTTCGAAAAACTAAGGATTTTCTTATTCAAGACATAAATTACCTAAGCCGTATTTGGCACAACTTTTAGGAATTTTGGATCCTTAAAGATCTTCAACTTTGTACTTGTTAGGCTTTATAAATATTTTGATATGAGCGTCACTGATGAGTCTTTTGTAGACGGAACGCGCGTCTGGCGTACTAAATTATAATCCTGGTACCTTTGATAACTAATTGCCCCTCTTTTGTGAAACATTCATAGCTTTTTTCTAAGCTTATAACTAATCGTTATCGTAAATCGTACGATTGTTTGTGAAACGCTAGCCTAAACATGCATCTGTTAAATTATGAAAAAAAACTCTACAAGCACTGTTCATATAAACCATAATTCTAAATATAAGACATTGCTAAACGTTGTATTGATTATATATTATGTATACAATTTTGTTTAAAGTATAACAAGGTAAACTAGATAATCTGATAATACATATTAAAAAACGAGGCTATTTACAATTAACAACAGACAGTCTGCAAAATGTTCTAAAATGTCCTCTAAAAAATGATGACTTACTTTCAAACATCCGCTCCATCTGTTTTATGTCTTGTCTCCCACTGCAAATGAGAAAAAAAAAGATGAATGCACGGTATCTTTGATTGCATGCTTGTTTATAATGTTGAAATGCGCAGAAAGAAAACTGTCAATTCTAGATAATTATCATAAAGATCGGATTAAACGCGCAGTAACGTGAGGTGTTGTAACTCACAATGTCATTGAGGACATGCTCGAATTTGTAATTTAACAATTTAGATAACTCGGCAACCAAGGACCATATTTTTAACCTCAAAGCAATACCGGAAGCAAACATTCCAATTTTTTGTTGAAGATTTTTGAACTTCTACAGAGTGTTGTTGTGTTGGAATATATATCATTATTAATATTGTTTAGCACAGGTGGAAACATGACCTTTTATTGACTTATCTCTATTTAAGAAAATTGACGAAGAAATGTCGAGATCTATATGTATATAAATATGTCTGTTAATCAATCACCAGGCTACCAGCAGTGTATGATTTACTACTTTTTCTGTGTTTATCATAACTTTTGCGATAATGTGTTAGTCTATTTTTTTTTTTTATTGTATACAGTATTCTGCAGAACACGTATAATGTAACAATTCCTTAGTATAATACTAGGTATTAATTGTTGCAGAATTTGATATACGATATATATCTGTTCATACTTATCACTATCAATGTCTTGCCTTAAGTCTTCTTGCTTTTTCATCGTAGTCTTCATTTCGTTGTTGAATACTTTAAACTGAAACAACATGTGTGTGATATTTTTTCAATTGTTCCTTTCTTTTCATTTCTGGGCATAAAAGAGTTGAAATAGTTATACCAAAATTAGACAGAAATTAATCATTATAACAATAATATATTGAGCACAATAACCAAGTTGGATTGCGCAATTGTTTGTGATTAAGTGTTAATAAATATGCAGATGTCTTCACGTTTAAACTACCTCTTGGTTTAATTCCATTTATCAACCGTAGTCTTGTGACAAGCTGTCTCTACGTTGAACTGAAAAAAAAAAATACAATTATGAAATAAATTTTCGTGTTTCGATATTATAAGATATCAATTATTCTTAACCGACCTGGCCTAAAAGGCTAAGTCAGCTTTTCTCATCACTTGGCGTCCGTCGTCCGACGTCGTAAACTTTTACAAACACCTTCTCCTCTGAAACATTTGGCCAAATTTAACCAAACTTGGCCATAATCATCATTGGGATATCTTGTTTAAAAAATATGTCTGGTGAACCTGCCAACTAGCCAAGATGGCCGCCATGGCTAAAAATAGAACATAGGGGGTAAAATGTAGATTTTGGATTATAACGCTGAAATCAAAGCATTAAGAGCAAATCTGACAAGTGTTTAAATTGTTTATCAAGTCAAGCTCTATCTGCCCTGAAATTTTCAGATGAATTGGACAACCAGTTGTTGGGTTGCTGCCCCTGAATTGGTATTTTGTAAGGAAATTTTGTCGTTTTTGGTTATTATTTTGAATATTATTATAGATAGAGATAAACCGTAATCAGCAATAAATTTAAGCAAAGTAAGTTCTACAAATAACTTAACATGGCCAAAATGGCAAGTAAACCCCTTAAGGAGTTACTGTCTTTAACATTCAATTTTTAACAATTTTCATCAATTTAGTAAATTTTAACTAACTTTTTTCCTCTGTAACTAATGGGCCAAGTACATTAAGATAGAGATAATTGTAACTAGCAAGAATCTTCAGTAAATTAAGATCTACAAACACATCACCATCAGCAAAACGCAATTGTGTCATTAATCCATCTGTGTCTTTTGTTTAATATGCACATAGACCAAGGTGAGCGACACAGGCTCTGAAGAGCCTCTAGTTTTAATGATGCCACTTAATGCATACATCTCTTTAAATAGAGGGACAAGAGATACCAGAGGAACATTCAAATTTATAGAATGAAAATAAATTGAAAGGCAAGGGCGAAAAAGGAAAAAGACGAACAGACAAATGATAGTACACAAGACACAACATAGAAAACTAAAAACTAAACAACACGAACATCACCAATAAATGATGGTGATCTCAGGTTATCCGGATGTGTAAGCAGATCCTGCTCCACATGTGGCACCGTCGTGTTGCCTACAAACCCTATACATAGTCTAATTTGATAGGTCACATTCGTGAAAGGGACGGGGATTGTAGATACGACACAAGGAAAATGTCGGATGTCTTCTGTGAAACGGTTATTCCATAACAGCCAACCAACTCGTGATGACGATCGTAAAATTAACAAAGGGGTGATTTTTACTGGACCATTTGGAATAAATTACCAACTTTCACACTACATTAAATATTCTAAAATAAAAGAGTCTTTTTTGAATAGTATCAAGGATTTCTTTTATCAACCTAAAAACTTCTCTATAGGTGATGGAGAAAATACAATGCGCCAGTAAGTCCTTAACATAATGAAGAATCAATGACTTCACAATCATGTATGCAAACATTTTAACTAAATGACACCGATGAAAAGTATTTAAATAGTTGAGATAAGTGCAACAAAATCAACACCAGACAAACATTGTATGCCAACTGTTCCCCTTTGTAATAATAATGACCTCACTTAACATGCGTTCTGATTTTCTGTCTATTTTTGTAATACAAATTAAATTTGTATTTTAATTTCAAAAATGAAAGAACTATAAATAGATATTCGTCCATATATTAATTGCCGATTGTCTGCTCAGAATAAGAGTTGACCAAAAATAATTAAAGATATATCATTAAGCAAATAATATATTCAAAATTCTTTACCTTAATATTGAAGCGTCATTCATTTTAGTGTGTCCTACTTACGAAAGTTACAATATGTTACTTCATAAGAAACATCTATTAATAAAATAATTCAATTGCCGAGGATTTTCCTCATTTATTTTTTCGCTTTTGGTTTCATTTTGAAATTCTTCCCATACCCTTCCTTTATATAAGATATATTGTTTTACCTTTTAACGTTCTGAAAGGTTCAAATCGATTAGATAACCCTATATATGTGTAATGCAATAAGAGTAAAGTGCAAGATTTTATAGATAAATTATTTCCGAGAATTGTAAACAAACATTTTCGTTTTGCAACTTGTAGGGATAAAAAGGCAAATTTTAAAAATCTATGGGGTATCATACGACACTATTTTTAAAACAACTGCAATCTGGTTAATTATTTGTGTCAAACGTTAGGCGAACAATTATATAAGTTTGATGAATAACTGTATTTGATTTGATTAATTAAAAAAAAAAATACTGTTAACAAATGCAGAATAACTTTCTGTGCATTTATAACATTATTTAGGACATTTTTTTATATAAAAGCATATTGTCAGGGTGGGAAAAGCTAAAAATAGCACAAACTCAAGTTTTAGGCTCTAAATTTGCAATATGTGACATTTTGCCCCCAAAAAGATTGAAATGTGGCTACTATTATCTCAAATGATCAGTTAAGACAAAAAAAAAAAAATTGTTTTCTGATTTTGATGTTTCACCGCATTTTCCTTAAAGGTGTCAGACCACCAATTAAAAGTCCCTATCTGTTCAACCAAATTTTGCAATTTTCATAGCTTTCTAAATTTTTTATCATAAGTTTAATCTCTTACAAACCAGGTATGTCCTGAATCGTACAGGTATCACCTTTCTTCATGCCAATTTTCAGCATACCTTTAAAGCCAAATAAGAAAGAAGAGAGCTTCCGAATGGATGTACCACTAAAAATAACCCCTGGTTTTCTTGAAATCTTAAATTAGTATACTATGGAGCGTATTAATCCTCAATCTTTAATGTCAACTCATAGACAAGTAAATTTGGGCTCAAAATGGTCTTAATACATTTCTGCAAATTTGTTGGGTAGTTTAAGTAAACAATGACATCAAATGCACTATTTTTTGTCCGAGTAGGCCTACTTTCACATACGTTCTAAATTTGAGGGAGTAATTGGTGGTGTGACACCAAAAGGCCGTACTTTGACATATGTTTGTTATTATCAGGTTATCCCTCAGATAAGGGCATTGAAGGGGTCATTTTACCATGTTTACTGTCGTAGAAAAGAAAATAGAAATACTAAGGATTTGTTTAGTGCTATTATACAAAACCTTTGAAAACTTAGAATTTTTACTCAAAAACTTTTAAAGAGGAGAAATACATTATATTTTAAACAACTTTTCTAAAAGAGGGGTCAACTTATTTTGAATAATATTAAACTGATAAAGTAAATGTGTTAACATGGTTAAAGTCCAGGAATATTACAAAATTCTTGGACATGTTTTGACCATTACCATATAGATATTATAGTTCTGTGGGTAAATATTAGCCCTTTTGTACTAAAAGTGTTTTTACAAAAAAAAATTTTTATAACTTATATTGACCCCTCATAAAAGGGATATTTATAACATAAAGGGGTTGTTCTGCACCTGATTATGACTTGGATGAAGAATTGTCTCATTGTCAGTCGCACATACATAGACCAGATTTAATTATTCAATTATTTCTTGTTGAACTGGCAAAAAATACTTCATAAATTAAAGAAATGTCACGGTATATTTACAAGTGATAAATCAAGTTTTAATAAAGTCAAAACCTACTATTTTATGTTTACAAAAAAAAAATTATAATCGCTCGCCTTTACTTTTTAAGCTTCGCCTCAAATTTTTGCAAATTAAATATTTTTTTATTGAAATTTTCAAATCGCTCGCTCGCCCCAATTTTTGGAGTCCACAAATCCGTAGAACAAGAAATTAAATTGGCGTGGCCTTATCTATAAAAATATTCAAGATAATAAAAAAAGAAACTGAAAAATGTCCTTAAAAAACACAATTTTGTGGCCTCCCCCAAACAATTAGTTGTTCGATACGTCTGAAAATTTCAGGGCTAATATATCTTGACCCTTTTTTCCACACGTCAGATTTGCCATCAATTCTTTAGTTTGTGAGTTATTTGCCAAAAACTGCGTTTGACTTTTCAATGAATTTTTAGCCATGGTGGCCAAATTAATTGAAGGATCATAACTTTGGACACAATTCATTAACTAGATACACTAATATTTATCAAAGGTACCAGGAATATAATTTAGTACGCCAGACGCGCGTTTCGTCTACATAAGACTCATCAATAACGCTCATATCAAAATATTTATAAAGCCAAACAAAAGTACAAAGTTGAAGAGCATTGAGGATACAAAATTACAAAAAGTTGTGTCAGATACGGCTAAGGTAATCTATGCCTGGGATAAGAAAATCCCTAGTTTTTCGAAAAATTCAAAGTTTTGTAAACAGGAAATTTATAAAAATGACCACATAAGTAATATTTATGTTAACATCGAAATGTTGACTACTGGGCTGGTGATACCCTCGGGGACGAAACGTCCACCAGCAGTGGCATCCACCCAGTGGTGTAAATAGTTATCAAAGGTACCAGGATTATAATTTAGTACGCCAGACGCTCGTTCCGTCTACATAAGACTCATCAGTGACGCAAACAAGTACAACATGTACAAAGTTGAAGAGCATTGAGGATTCAAAATTACAAATAGTTGTGTCGAAAAATTCAAAGCTTTGTCAACAGGAAATTTATAAAAATGACCACACTAGTGATATTCATGTCAACATCGAAATGTTCAGTTAATCTTTGAAGCTATTTGGTTAATCTTTGAAGCTATTTGGTCCAGTTGTTTCAGATGAGAAGATTTTTGAAATAGTTCTCGACGACGACGGATGACTACGGACGACAACGAACGCCCACTGATGGCATAAGCTCACAAAAGTGCAATTGAGCTAAAAAGACCTTATAAGAATGTTTACCTTTAACATTTTAAAAGTTATTTGGTTACTTTTGTAGATGAAATAGAATGTGGCTGTAAAATATTTCAGGGCATCTGAAGTCTTTCCTGTTTATGTTTGTTTAGAAATGATTGGTGACTTTATATTGATTTATTTATACTTCTAAATTGAAACATATTTCTTTTCTTTATTATTCCTTGAGTTAAACATGCCCTTATACGTGTTTCATATAGGAAATTGTTTTTTCTATAATAACAAATTGAATTAATGTTTTCCTGTTAATATATGAATGATTGTTACTTATTTTCTGAAATATTAATAGGGTTATATTTTGTTTTATATCTTCTAGGATTAAGGATATTATAAATCAAATTCGATTTTGAAAGAAGAAAAAAAACCAAATATATCTCTGATAAACACTTTGGCATAAAAAAACACAAAAAAATCTTCCGTTAATATTCCCACTAAAAATAATTTTTGCGTTACCAACAGCGAGGGCATGTCAACTTCATATGAATATGAACAAGGTTATAGAAACATGGATATTTGATTACTTGTCAGTCGAACTGACAATTTTGAATAAACGAGTTCCAAAAAGTGAATCCAAAACAAAGCTGAAACTTATTTGGAATTGTTAATTATTTTGTTTTCAAATATCTATAGGTTTAAATAGTGTCACTTTCTTTGTGCAAAGTTGCATGTCTATAGAAACTAGAAATGTGAATATACGAGAAGAAACACCTTCTGCATTTACTTAACATTTGTTATACTACTTATATATCCCTAACAACTTATTCAAAGAATTGACGTTGTATGATTCATTTTAAAGACGAATATTCCTGTTTGCTTCCTCTGGTAAGCTTTTTCAATCATGGTATTTATTTCGGATGAATATTTTGTCCACTGTGAGCCCTTTTCATACTCCCAAATGGCACTCACTGTAAAAAAGTTTTAAGAAATCCAATAGACAATTATAAAACAAATATTGTTTTTTTTTCCGTTGCTGTACGAAATCAACCCGCAAGTATAGCACTCGAAGTTCGAATGTAAGAGTCATGCTTTCATATCAGCAGATAAGATAATTTTGCGTTTTGTGTTTGCCCTCAATAACAAACAAATTCAGAACTCACCAAACGTACAATTTTCATGCGATTGTGGAGTTCACTTCATTCAAAACGAATAGTATGTTATGTAATAGAGAATCGATCATAAGTAGTGGATTCGTAAACGATATAATCAATGAGCGACTTTAGTCGCGAGTTGATTATCGTTTTCGAATCAACTAAATCTGATCAATTCTCTAGCTTAATCCATTTTAAGTAAAACGACTATCTGTTTCATGATCTGACAATGAATCAACGGTATTTCATGAAAATGATTTCGTATTTTGTCTTTTTTCTTCTCTAATAGCTGGACATGATTAGATCCAAACGGTTCACATTTATATTTAACTTAATATAAGTTCAATTTAACTTAAATGTGTTGTTATCTCCCCTTTTTTATTACCAGATTTTATAGTTGTAAATAATTATTACATTTAATGTTGAATCATTACAAATAATTTATAATGGTATTTATAATTCATTCAAAAAGACATATAATTAATAAATGGATTTAAAAAAATCTTTTTTGAAAAGTTAAAACTAAAAAAGAACCAACATTTAGAAACCTTTAATATTTACTTATATACTATTTAGCAACCTAATAAGCAATTCAATGTCGTTCATATTTCCCATGTGATTGATTTTACAACACACATACAAAACGACTAAAAGCATATACCATCTGAATGAAGTGTAAATATCACAATAATAGCACACACTAGACACTAGTTGTTGATAACATAGATACAGTGATTGGTCTGAATTGAAACATTATAGATAAATTTTGTGTAAACTGGTTCCTTTTCATTATGTTTTGAATATTTTAACGTTATTTCATTTGGCATTCATCGTCAATCAGTTAATGGACTTGTATTATGTGTGGTACGCATTCTGAAACCAAAGCAGAATTGCTTTTGCTACAAATGTACAATATATAATTATGTCAAGTTTGCAATGTATCATGTAAGCTGTTCATAGCCGTGTTCGTCTAGTCGTTGGTACCGAAAGAAATAACTGTGATATTTACAGTGCAAAGTTCAAGCCTAGTACCCGGAATGATTGTTTTATGTTATGTTTTTCTGTACCAAAATACTGTTTTTAATCTTAGAGGTATCTATATTTCATTTTTACTTTAAAGTTGATGATTTGATTTCTGGTTTTACCATAAAAGAAGTAGTTTTACAGTCGTAGCTTATCACACTTTATTCACATCACAGTCAGTTAAATGTTGATGTATATTTGGACCATTTATAATCAAACAAAAAAAATCTAAGTGATCATAGTATGAAATCATTATAATCCTAAAACTAAAAGTAAGCATTTGTTATCATGAAAAGGGAAAGGCCTTGTACGTTAAAAGTGATAAGTGTAATGTGTACATGGATGTTTATTTTATAAGGAATTGTACTAATACATAATATCTACAATTCCTTGATTTTATAGTGTTATATATTTTAATCGATAACAAAAAGACATAAATGCAGTTTATTGACGCATTGACAGCTATACGCTATAAGAGTGATATTAAGTTAATAGTTTAAAGTTATGATATTAGTTATCTTAAGTTTACATGTTGATCAATGGATTCTTGAAAAATAATCCACTGTTAGACTGACGTCAGAGAAATGTGTTAATTTCACGCACAAACAGAATGTTGTGGGGATAAACATGTAAGCGGGTTACCATCCCCAAACCTGGGACAGCGGTGTAACAGTACAACATAAGAACGGACTTAAAAAATCAGTTGAAAAAACTCATAAGATGGATACAAATTTAAAAATATATCTTACAGAGTGGACGTGGCCAGGTTCTTGTTTCTAACAACGACAAAAAGAAATTAAGCACAGATTTACTCGCAGTTACTGTCAGGTAGTTCAATGCCAAAAACAAATAGTAAAAAATCATCCGCATGCATCTAAGACTCAATTATTAGTACACATCCGACATCCAACGGATTTAGTGAAAAGACGTCATAAACAATCAGAGAAAAACATGACATTGTGCAATGTTAAGGTACAAATATCGTCAGATCGTAGAATATTTAGTTAACAATATTTTTTAGACCTTTTTATCCCAACATTGTTTTATTGTGCTATGGCCATACTTTGTATTCTTCTTTCTCATTTTGCTTTTGTGCTTTATTTACAGAGTAACAAAATGTCGTTTGGTTTTTTTTCTTGACAGATGTTTTGGTTTTTATAGTGATTAAGATTATAACACAATGATGAATTCTGTATCCCAATTGTAGACATTTTTACTAATTATATGTGTTTGTTTTTCTCACTCATTGTTTTAATATTACAATATATATGTAACACTACCAAACGTTTCCAACCCACAGACGGTACCGATTCCCCAAAACGTGTATATTTCCCCCAATCGTGTCCTTAATATCAAATATCGCCCAAACGTATCTATGGAACGCAGGAAGCACATTGATAGATAATCACAATTTATCGGGGATAATGATCGTTTATCGGTCGACCATTATAGATGTACGGCGTAAAGTATACTTTACAGTTGATCATCATAAATGATCTAATTAATGTGACTCGCGCGCAGACTCGCTCGCTGCATTAACAGTCGATAAGGTGAATTGTTTCGACAATGATAGTTAATCTCGACCAAGTGAATTAAATTCGAGTTGTAAATTCGATAATTTTAAATAAAATCGGAAATGCTTGCCAATTGTAAAATCGATTTGATTGGCGGTCAACCTTTTTCTACTTTTGCTTTGCGAATTGACAAAACCGACAACACTTCAAGAGACAGGGGCGTAGCTACCCGGAGGCACGACAGCACGTGCATCCACGTCGTTTTCACACACACAAAAAAGCAGAAGAGAGAGAGATGAGTTGGTCAATCGGAATCGGAGACTTTTGGTGTCTTTTCCGTCTATCCCGGATATTAGTTTGACAACCTAGTTACAAGTGTTGATGAAGCTGTTCATTCAGAAAAAGATCGTAGCTCCGAAGTTGCGTGCACATTGATTCGGCATGCAAAAAAAGAAATGGCAAAATAAAAATTTATAAATTGAATGTTAAAGGAAACAACTATGTTGTCACTTTTTTTAATTGATGAAATATCATTAAATAACGACATTTGGTTTCAAAATAATTGGTTTTTTTTTTGGAGATGACAAAATCGGAAGGTTACTTGTATCTTTTACAAGATTTTTACTTTTGAATGTGTAATACTCTGTCTAAGATATGTAGTTTTGCATGGAGCACATTTTACAGTGTACAGTTCATCAGTTTGGAATGAGGTGTTCCAATCGGCATTAGAATTATCAGATCCCTTCGATATCGTTGAAAATATGCCGAGGCGATGTGGTTGACAGACTACCGGAGCCAATCACCCTGCAACCACGCCAAAACAGTATTGGAAAGTCTCATTATTTTTTGCGTTCATAGACCATATGATAAGGCAACTGGAGAGTGGGGTCGCGTCAAGTTATCAGAAAATCGCTTCTTTGTGCTGTATCTGCTTCATCGTGTTGTAGGAAATATCACAAACGAACAAATCTCAATATTGTCTGAAACATACGAAACTGACCTAGCATGTAATTTTGACGAATTCAATTGGGAGGTCGCTCGATGCCGAACACGTACGCTGGTTTATAACATCTCGCGAGTGCTACCATGCCATGATGGCCCTGAGATCTATCAGTCACGGTACTACGTATGTAATTGAAAACAAATGTACGATCAACAATGAGCAACGAAAGTTACATAGCATTACTGCATATTCATCGGGATTTCAGTGTGAATGTTGACAAAGTAATAGAGAAGTTTGTTTCTGCCCAGACCCGAAGAGCAGATTTTGGACAATTTTGAATAAATTCTGTATCACAAATATGTGTTGTTTATGTATTACTATATTCAGAAGATTTACAGTTTTCCATTCATAAATTTTTTTCTACATATAGCTCCTCTTTTAACCGTCCTATGACCGAAAACCCAAAAAAAAAAATTTGCTGCATAATAGGGTCCCAAATTTTTTTCTAGCTACGCCCCTGAGAGAGTGGATGGAGTTTAATTCCTTAAAACAATAGTTACTCTTTCTAAAACATGTTGTGTTGATGGAAGTCCATGGAAGTTAATTCCTTAAAACAAAAGTTACTCTTTCTAAAACATGTTCTGTTTTCTCTATCGTTTACATGTAGTAAAATACTTTTTTTCTCATATACATTTTTACATGTATATTTGTATTTTTTTTCTAAAAGGTTTGATTTTTACAGGTAAATGTACTTACAGGTGACTTGATTATCACAGATTTACCTGGTATATTGCTAAAGGTGTCAGAAGTTAAATTTCTATAACAACTGGCCCCAATAAACGTTGACATAACAGGGAAAAAGGTATTGTAATAAAAGTGTTTTTTTAAGAATGTTATCTGATAACTGTTATTCGCCAAAACGTCTCAACTAATGAATGCCATAACTTACGTTACACGTCTTTAAGTGCTAATACATGTTTGTTTTTGTCCTCAATAAGATAAAAACGTTTACGGCAATTCCTAGATTGGAACACAGATATTTCTCGCTACATTGAAGACCTGTTGGTGACCCTCTGCTGTTGTTTTTTATTTGGTCGGGTTGTTGTCTCTTTGACACATTCCCCATTTCCATTCTCAATTTTATTTATAAGCATTAGTTAATTGAGCATCATAATTGCAAATTTAATCTGTGACATATTAACTAACTGTTGCATGAGAAGTTCATTGTCCACTTGCAAGTATTTCATGTATATAAAAAGCGATCATACAAATAGTTTTAATACAGTTGAATTAATCGTTTACTAAGTGAATTAATTACTATTAAACCCCCATGATGCCTTTTACATTGATCCGAATATTGCACGGCTGTATTTCCGCGGAATCGACAATAACTTTTTGAACGGTTCTGGTATTTTAAAAGCTCTTCAAATCATAAACTGGTGATCAGGTTTTTTTTATTATTAAATTTAAAGACACACAATCCAGAGAAATAGCGTCCAGTGCCAAATATTTCATGCATTATGTGAACGACAGCATGCCGTTAAAAATAAATACTGTACAAAGGTTTTATTATCATGACGTGAATTTAGGAATGGGCCTAACTTTTTACTGTTATTCGGGATTAACAACATTAGTTCAGATTCTAATCTAAAAAAATTAAGAACCAGTAAAAAACGTTTTTTCCATGGCTTCAGTAAAAAAACTACTTCAATCTCAGTTATGTAATAAAGGCCGTTTAAAAAAGTTGCGGAAATTTAAAAAAAATGTTACCTTCCGAAATACAACTAATGGCACCATGAAAGAATTGTTAGAAACGTTTCAATATACAGAGAAAGGGACATCCTCCTGACACGAAGTATCTAATTTAATATGTACAATTTAACTGAGAGTTGCTGCATACAATACCTCCGACATGGCTGAACGGATACCCCACTTAAACCCAGTTTGTACTGCAGGTTTAAAAAAGACCGAAAGTACTTGATTTTAATTTTTAATAAAATAATAAAATGAGTATACGTTAATAGAATAGAAATAATCAAATAACGACACGAGTGATCGTTCAGTAAAAGAAAGAAAAAACAATAAGCTTGATAGGGACACTTTTCCGAGATTTGGTAATATGGAGTTTTAAAAAAAATGGACGTTTGGGTGATTATAGCCATGACACACATTTGCGCCCTTTTACATTAAGATTTTTTTTTGTAGTTCAGTGACGTCAGGTGGACACGTTTTTTGGATATTGGACCCGTTCGGTGGGATGGACACGTTTCTGAGTGTGACATATATGATAGTTTTTATATAAATGATCAGAACATCAGAAGCACCTAAATACTGCTTTGTATAAACATATCGGTTTATTGACTGAATATGTTTGATATTGTAATATATTGTATTTAAAATACATGTACCAAGTTGAACTTCCATACACGTGAAAAGTTTAACAAGCTTTTAACCCAGCAATACCCACGTAATAAAACAAAGAAGTAGGTCCGCTAAGGGCCGATTTTTGCCTCAAATTTTAGATTAATACGATGAAAGACATTTTTTAACACTGAAGTGTTACCTCGGTCGATTCAATTATTTTATGTGAAAAATGTGAACTGATTTAATCATTTCAGACGCTCATAGTCAAGCTTAAATACGAAAAATCTTCCATATATGCCATATAATATGTCACTTTTCTGATGGGTTTTGTCAAAAATGAAAGTGGCCGCATCCGTGTTCACTCTCAACCTTTATATATATATTATGTACTATCATGAAATACAACTTGCATTTAAATATTAAGAATGAACACAAATGCGGCCACTTCCATTTAAAACGGAAACAGTCTAAAATTTAACTTATGTGCTAAATTATGAAGATTTCAGTAATTAAGCATGATTTAAGGATGCTAGTACCCGTTAAATGTGCATTGTATTTTCAAAAGCAGCCCATATTTATGTAACAGACGTATTCTTCTTTCCATTAAAAAGCTAAATGTATACATATTAACAATTTTGTAAAACCCTTTTTTTGAAGGGGGGGGCAAAAAGGGGGCTTCCTGAACCTACTTCTTTGCCTAAAATATAATTTAACAGGCACTTGTTAGTATCAACTTCGATAGCGTCGTTATTATAATGGAAATCCTGTCGATATAATTTATTTTACCTGTACCAGTAGATTTGGTAGTATCCGGATACCATTACAAAGTTTTGAAATACTAAGTCATCGTTAATGCTAATCTAGAAGTGGTAATATATTCATAGATGTCAAATTTTCTCTAATGTAAGCTTATTAATCATTATAAGTTCTTAAGATATTGATTTATTTCTACACGGTAATACATACTTCATTAAAAAATGTTGTTCTTCGTAATATAAAAATAAGATTTCTTTTTGTTTATCGTAATATTTGAATTAAAATAGTAATTAGCACATTATGCTTATTATACCTTTTATAAACTAAATTGTTAAGCAAAATTAATTTTCAAGCATCATGGTCATATCTATGAGAAGCATTCACACTTAACATAGTACTAGTGTTTAGAAAGTATAAGCTGCCAAGTTCATTCAAAATGTTCAAACCGGAATGAAAACTATCTCAAATCGAATTGTTATCATTATAATAATTTTTTCAGTTGATAATGTTAAAACGTACTTTATTACGCGTTAAACAAAATAAACTAGTGTCGTTTAAGTACATTTTATATGTAATATGTTTGTTTATATAATCAATTATCACAGTTACCAGTCTTATTATTTTAAAACGTCAACACCGAAGTGCTGACTACTGGGCTGATAATACCCTCGGAGACAAAACTGCATGTCCTTACAGCTAAAACTAACTTTTACGTTTTTTGTATCTTTTAATTCAGTTTTACTTTTTTTTACCTGTGAACAAAAACTAAAAATATCTTATTACATAATTATAGACATTGAATTAGAATTTTTTTCCATGATAACTCGCTTTATGGTATTGTTGAATTCCAGTTACTACATCACCGAAAACATGCTGTGCTGAAAATATTTTCGGTTATCAAGGAGTTGTCAGTTTCTATTCAACTTGAACGTCTAAATTGGAAGCTGCCACATTTTTATTTGAATATTTGATACTTGTTTGGAGAAACATACAAGTTCCATTGAAGTCAAGTACATTTGCATCCTGGACATCCTTTATTTTTGTCCTAAAGCAATTCTTTGTTTCATGCCAAAGATTACCAAAAGTTTGTTGTCATTCATGAAGCAATTCTTTAATCTGGAAAATAAAAGAAAGTTGCAAAGTAAAATAGTACAACGTCCTGCTAATAAATAAACAATCATTGTTAAATACATGCAGAGATATTTTATTTTTGGATGAAACCTTTTTTGTTTACATATAAACGCAAACATTTTATTTTCCCCGGAATTCAGACGGTTTCTACCTTACCTAATATGTCGGAGTATGTAACTACACAGTCCAATGGTTCATCACTTCTTGTGCCCAAATTGTGATGCTCCTGTTGTCTGGCAAAGCTATGTTTACTTGGCTTTATGTATCGTCTTGGGTTCTCATTGTTTACAAAATCATCGCTGCAAGTAATAAAACATAAGAAATGGTAAAAAAAGGCCACTTTGTTAAAATAAGATATAAAAAAACCCGATCATTATGGACTATCTAAATGTGTCTCTAAAATATTCGATCAACTTGATATTACTTGTATAGGTTGTTCTAACTTATTCTGTCATTATGTGAATATTAAAATACTTACAACAATACCACTTCAAAAAGTCCATCATATCCTATTTTGAAAATGCCTTTATTTGTTCCGTCCCATCTGACCTTTACAAATTAAATTTTTGTATAAATGTAATTGTTTCATAACCAATTAAATAGTGTGGCATGACAATAACATTTTGCAGTACTTACAGGTCTAAGTACAAATGTAAACATTGTGCAATTTTTGCTGCTGTTGTTATGATTACTACATTTTGCATTGCGGTGTAAAGTCTGTTTCAATTCCCACAATATTTTGTGCTAGTACCAGATTTCTAGATATTGTATTGTTTGATTTTGAGTGTGTTTCTGTTATTTGGTGCTGAATGGTGTTGTCTGTTAAACTGTCCATTGTTTTTTTTTTGTTATTCTTTGTTTGATGTTTTGATTTCTAGTTTCTAAACATATTTATAACATTTGGACATCGGTACTCTACTTTTTCCTCTAATATCAATAATCAAATGTTTGTTATTTAAATAACTAATTAATGAACAGAACTTACTACCACTTTGCTTTTATCTTTCACTTCAAGTACAGTTCCCAATGAACCCTTACCTCCGTCAAAATATTCATACCTCCAATCGGGACCTGTTTGTCATTAACATATCAACTATTATAGATTTATATCAAAATGTATACTTTATTTGATTTTTTTCGTTGAGTATAAGTAGCTTGAGCAAAGTAAATGGACCGTTTGAATGGTTTTACACTAGTAATATTTTGGGGCCCTTTATAGCTTGTTTGGTGGGATCCAAGGCTCCGTGTCAAAGACCGTACCTAGACCTATAATGCTTTACTTTTATAAATTGTGACTTGGATGGCGAGTTGTTTCATTGGCACTCATACCACAGCTTCCTATATCCATTAAGTTTTTGCGTATAAGATTAAATTAAATTAACTGCTGAAAATGTTCTTTTCTGTAGTTTTCATCAAACAATGAACTAAAAATCATAGGTTTTTCTCAATAATGTAATAATGTTATATATTTATAATATTGATGAACCTGTTTAGTAAATTTTACCTCTCACAACCCTACAACCGACTGCTATCATCTCATTAACTAGTATTCTGGCTTCATTCACTTTTCTTATCTGATATATATTTGTACATTCATCAAACACATATCCTAGTCGTTGCCCATGATCCCATTCTATCCATATTCTGCCTAATAAAAAATATTTGAATCGACATAACGTTTGTATAATTAAGAGAAAATAAGCGGGTTTTTATAAATAATTACATAATCAAACTTGAAAATGTTAGTTGTAAATTGATTTGTTTGAGCGTCACTTATGAGATTGTCAATAAAATGTCCTCTATGGTAAGTATGTTATCTTTTGTATTTTTGATTCGTTTTC
Organism: Mytilus edulis; assembly: GCF_963676685.1. NCBI lineage: Eukaryota > Metazoa > Mollusca > Bivalvia > Mytilida > Mytilidae > Mytilus > Mytilus edulis. The sequence goes on from NC_092347.1 coordinate 5,013,360, forward strand.
AAACCTATATTTGATTCGGGATTTCATCTATTTTGATTTGGTTGTTAATTAACAGGTTTTGTCTAGATAATACCTCTTTGGCTGATAAGACTGATACATTTGCTGATATTTGTTAAAAATAGTAAACAAGAAACTAGCTTATCATTAAGGTAGAAGCTAAAAACTATCAATTATTACAAAATCGATATACTCTTGTATGGTAAACATTCTGTCATTACAAGTAATAAGTATAGGAACGGATGTCGCATGAACAGCAAGGACTAAAACTTATTTTTGTGCTTCAAATATTTAAGGAAGCTGGCTTGTCATGTTTTGGAATTTTTGTAAGATTTTCGGAATCCTCTGGTTTCATCCATTTGAATGCCTTGAAAAAATTTGCCCGGTGACCCCCATTTTTCTTTTTGAAAATCTTTTACTTGTATAAGGATTAGCCATCTGTAAAAGTCTTATAAAATTTTAATTACTTTTTAACAGTTTTTGAGAATTTCAACTTGTCAATGATAAAGCTATGAAAAGTCAAGAGAGAATAGTTTCCCGCCAAAATTTCAACGGCTCATATCTCGAAAACAAGCACGGTGACCTATATATTTTTTTTGCTCTTTGGATTTCTCTATTAATTTCCTATCAATATAAACTAGTGTTTTGAAAAGTTAATTACTTTGAAACTGAGAAGCGAACTCCATTAAGTTCGTGTTTTGACTAAATTAAATGTCCATCTTTTTTTTAAAATCTAACTAAGAAGAATGCAATAATTTAGATTTTTCAATTTTAAAATAAAAGGTTTTAAACCAGTTTTAAACCAAACAAAAAAAGTTTAAACCAAAAAACTGATAGGTATTGAATATTGTTGAATTCTAACAGAGCATATTAAACATAAAATGTGCTTTGCGGGCCTTCTTAGAATACCGTTAATCGGAAAATTTTGGCGTCGAGATATTTTGGCGGTTTTCTCTCGAAAGGCATGTGTTTTATTTTGGTGTGTGTAATTTTGGTGCTTTTTCCAATTGTTATGTTTTATTTTGGACGAACAGTAGTGAGCAAGGTCATTCATATTTGTTTTGTTTACCCGTTGATTGACTTTTTCAGACTAGGAACACGACAAAGTAAACTTTAATGAAGGAATCGCATACGGATGCAGTTGCAAGTATTCCGTATATCGGGTTTCAAGGCTGTAAGAACATATGACATAAAATGTTAAACATTAAAATCTCTTTTTAAATAGATTATTTATTTTTTACAACTATCGTATGCGATACAAGTACATATTAATCATCTCTATTGCAATACATTTTAACATATTGACGATCAAGAATTAAAGTTTTAATCCGTATGCCTCTGGCAGTACTTGTTAATTAATTGAAGATAAAGGATTACCAATAACGGCATCTAATCAGCAATAGGCTGGCATATTTTAAATGATATGTGTGAATAAAAATTCATGTTGTGTTTTCTTAACAATTTCCGAAAATTGACAATTAAGTATAAATTATATATGTTATATAGTGTTGTCAAATTACACCAGGTATTTAGTTGCAGATTTAAATTTGCAATGTATAGAATTGTACGAAATATAAGAAAGATATAATAACATAAAATATTTTACCCAATTTACGATATTGTCGTAATGGTATACAATTTTGGCATTTCCATTTTCTATTGTTTGTTTTATTTTCGTGTGTTTAATTTTGGCATTTTCATTGGATGCACCAATAAACCAAAATAAAACTACAACCAAAATAACCCAATTTACGGTACACCTGAGAATTATTTTTGATACCTTGCTAATTCTACACATTAAAAACTACATAAAATACCACAAAGATCTTGTCCAACGACAGTCCCTGGAAGATCTAAATCTTGATCTCTACAAATCCAATCAGGACCACGTCTTACTCTATCTCCTAGTTTTAGTGTATTACACTTTAGTTCCATATATTTTCCTTGCTTGTTTGCATACCTTAAAGGGTTAATAAAATCAGGCACCATATCGAGACAGTCATCCTAAAAAATAAATATTTGCTAGTTTTTATTATTGAGCACGCTCTGGTGGTTGATTGTTAAATACTTACACACACATATCAGTTTTGTTGCATCAGATGGGTATTTCGACATTTCTAATGTTTCTTCAAAGAAACTTAAACATCCATATCAAAGTACGAACAGTAAAGAGCTTATCAAACCAATAAGTATTCGAGGTAAGTTTGAATAGTAAGTCGTAACTCACATAACATATTTAAACAACATTTTTTTAAAGGAATATTCAAAACAAACAACCCATTGCCAAGATTAAAGTTTGAAGCTAAATACCCTTCCCTCCCCTAAAAGTAATGTTGTTTAGACCAGTTTGTACTCCACTAATGAAGATTTGTTTGAAGGAAACGTTAGTTACTTGATTGAGATTCTTTTTAAATGAGTGTGTCTTGTCTTACATATCTATCACTGAAATTATGTTTGTCCGCTAACAGTCTTCTGACAACTTCTCTGCTGTGATTGTTGGAATATCTAATTTCTGATGCAATGTCCATTGCTATTTTCTGTGAAGAGGAAAAAATGTTTAAATCAACATCGTTAAATAAAGATATAAATTGCCCCCCCCCCCCAAATAAAAGAAACAAAAAGAAACAAAAAGAGACAAACCAAAAGACACAAGACTTAAAATACAGATCTGAGAGTAAAACCATATAAATCAAAGACAATTATTGTCTAGATTTGAAAACCACATGAACGTACACAGTAAAATTTAGGTCAAGGTTTGAGGCCTTTTTAACATTCTGGATATGATTTTTTTCTTGTAACTGTAAGATTTATTTTATTGTAAGAGTATTTTTGATATTGTCGCGAACATATTATACATCTTTTTTAAACCTATCATACACAATAGTTAACGGAGTTATTGCCTTTCAGACACTTGAATTTATAAATTAATTGGATAAAGCGTAGTACTGGTTTATTTTTTTATAACATAGGATCTTTAATTACATAGAAAGACTACAAGTGTACAAATGTAATTGAAAGTGTCAATTTTATCTTCTTAATTGTGAACTTTCCATATCTATGTAGCAATATTCCAGTAGAGCATGCATACGTATTATATATCTCCCAATTGATGCGATATTCCTTTTTTTTTCTATCATGATTTCCTTGATAGAGGGTTGATGCTCACAAGGAAGCTATTAAACCAAGAGTTACAAATGGTGAAGTTGAAATCATTCCTTCATAAATTTTACGGACGCCATCACGAGTTGGTTAACGATTATGGTATAACTGTTTTACAAATGATATCGGATAAGTTCATTATGTCGTTATTATAATCCCCCTTACCATTTCGCGAATGTGACCTACCGACGTAGACTATTGACCGGATTTGTATTAACATGAGCAATACGACGGGTGCCAAATGATGAACCGGATCTACTTACCCTTCAGGAGCACCTGAGATCATCCCCATTTTTTAAAGGTATTCGTGTTGCCTATAGCTAGTCTTTAGTTTTCTATGTTGTCTCATATGTATTATTGTTTTTTTGTAGCCATGGCTTTGTCAGTCAACTTTCGATCTATGAGTTTGACTGTCGCCCTGGTATCTAAAGAAACTTATCATATAACGACGAAAGTAATATTGTCAAATCGTTTGGTAATTGTCTCCATTTTCTCTAAAGAAAAATGTCACATATTTTCTAACCAAATGAAATATATGCGACCAATCGTGTCTTTTTCAAATCAGTTAAACGTTATTTTTAAGATGAAATTAACAGTTACATTTTTTAATTTTAGGTTAAAATTACCTTTTTTTTTCTATTAAAAAAGTACGGTAGCATTAGTTTTTTGAAATCCGTGTAAATTGGTCATCCAAGAGTCATTTTATAACAGAAATAACAGATTTTATTCCTGATTGCATACTATATTTAAATCAGTCATACATATTTATTTTAAAGATAATTGAGTTTTTAAACCAAATGTTTAGAATGTTACTTTGTTGTGAAAAAAAAAATTGCAAGTATAGATGCATCCCCAATTTGTAAAATATAGTCACAAATTTCAAAATCGGATTAAAAAACGTTCCTACAAATCATTCATACCAGAACTTTTGACATCAGAGTCAATCGAATTATTTCATCATCTGGTATAATCTTCCCATTCGTCGTCCTAACAGCCTTTTCCAAAGTCTGTAAAATGTAAACTTGTGCAATTATCAATAATAAGGAAAAAAAATGAAACGGGTACTCAATCTGGAAAACAAATTTCTTCGGAAACATAGGAGTGTATATTAAGGCATACACGTCCTTTATATTAAGATAGAAAACGTTTTTTGTGTATGTTGCCGTTTATAGGCGACTATACGGCCTGGGGTTTTCTCATTGTTGTTTACTGTATGGGTGCCTATATTAGCTTACATCCACTTAATTTGAACTTTGACGGATAGTTGTCTCACTGCAATCATACCATATTTCCATATTTTTAGATTATAAAAAAATTCTCCAAAAACTAGGGATTACATCTGTTAGATAATTTAAACAAAATCTAATTTGTTTTTAATTATTTAACAAAATTAACGATTTGCTTATTAAAAACATAACTACTTCTACAAAAAGTTTTCAGATAATAATGCATACAGCAATACTAAAAGTTCGTTATCATATCACACGATGAATTGTCATTTCGTATCTAAAAGTATATAGACAACAGTCTACTATTGAAGAATACATTGAAATAATTGTTGTGGCTTACTTGCTGTCTATTCAATTTTAACCATTACTAGTATACTATTTAGTGCATATATAGAAACAACTATTAAATATACTAACAATGTTATGATAATTTCCCCCAACAGGTACATAGAATATCTTTGTAGTTGTACAAGCTATCATCTTCATCACGCCATTGACGTCAGGTTTTACCTTTAAAACACAATTAATAAATAAAATATTAAAATAGGAGGTTTATATTAGTCTGAATCTGTTCCCTTGGCAAATTTAAGCACTATTATTAAACACTCACTATCATAGTCAGATATCTTTTACAGAATGAGTAAGATTTTGACTTGTTGATATTCCCAACTATCCGAACAACATTTAAAAATAATAAAAGTATTTAAGGACAATAATTTTAAAAATCTACTGACGAATTCAAGCACTTAAAGTCCAAAAGAGTCCATTATTTAACAGTTTCAATAATTGGCATATAACTTGATCCTGCGGCGGGTTTCTATGGTTTTAAATATATAATGTATCTCCTTTAATTATTCAGAGACGGAACCCCCCAAAAAATGCTAAAAGGGTCAAAATAATTTAATTGAAATCTCAAAGTTATTAAAAAATCAACAATGTAACCCCCAAATTTGCGTTCTTTTTTTTTTTGTGATCATATATGAGTTTGTGTCACTAATACAGCTACGTAAAACGCAAAACGGGATGGTCTATTCAGGATCGGGTTAATTTAACAACGATGGGTAAATTATATTTCCTTTTCCGGTACCTTTTCCTGTATGTAGCTACTTAGGTTGATTATGATATTGCTGTTGTGTTTTGTATATGCGACGTTTTGTATTTCTTATAACTTGACTTTGTACTTTAAAAGACCCAGTCATTATGATATTGTTCTATTTTATGTCATTATGATATATTTCTATAATGAATTACAAAATACGTTGAACCAGAAACGTCAAAATTATTCAATCGCGTAGTGGAATGAACTATATTCTTATAAATTCTATATAACTTTTGGACTATTTTAAATCTCGGTCTATTTCTGAAATTAATTCTTACATACTTCTGATTTTTTAACCCTGTATGCTAACATTGCCTATGTGATGTTTTAAAATTGTTTGTATATACATTGAACGAAAAATATATGTGACGTATAAAATTTTCTGACGTCAGACACGCAAATCAATGAATGTGTTTGTAGATGTTTTTGTGTTCTGTTAAATTGTTCTTTTTACAATTGGTACACAATGATTACTGATGTACCCATATTTTTAATATTTTATTTATTATGTCTGATTAGTTCACGCATCATTGTAAATATAACGGAATTTGAAGAGACTGTCATCAAAGTGAGAGGGTTAGCGCTATAAAACTAGGTTTAATCCACCATTTTCTACATTTAAAAATGCCTGTACCAAGTCAGGAATATGACAGTTCTTGTACATTCGTTTTTAATGTGTTTTGTTATTTGATTTTGCCATGTGATTATGGACTTTCCGATTGGATTTTCCTCTGAGTTCAGTATTTTTGTGATTTTACATTTTAGCATAACTTATATTTCACACGACGAACTGAATATTAAACAACCAAATACAAGCGCCTTAACATAACTTTAAAGGAAAAATGACTCAAAAATCTTCTTAAGTTCGGAATTGAGTAGCTATTTCATTCATCTGACGACTATCAAATCCCCTGAAATTTATTCCTCTGCAAGCTTACAATTAACCGAGGAATTCCAAATATAGAAATAAATGTCAGTATGCACTATAGCACTACAAAAAGATTATTAACAAAGAACGTTTGAGAATTGAGTTATTTGGATTTGAAAAATATATAAAGAACGTACTTTCAGACAGTATACTATATAGGTCTTAAACTATCTTTATCGAAAATGACGGCATATAAATACAACTTTTACATATATTTACGTACACGTAAATTTCCGAATGTCCTAACAAGATTCTCGTCCAAATCTACTGATGGCATGTTTTGTTCTGACGATCCATTCGTGAAAACAATAATATGCGGCTGTAAAGCTGTATCATACATGTAACCTACACCACCTAATTGTATAAAAAAAAGATCACTGGCGTCTTCAGATTATCTTTTGTTGTTTCAGTTAATATCTGATTATAAAAACTGAATTGCTATTTATCTTTGTTTATCCTATGTTTTATATTTTCAGAGGTTTAAACTTAAGCTTTAACCTGATAAAAACTACCACGGGAAGAATATGGCGTACGCTCTGAAGCTCCATGCTTTGTTTAATATTTAATATATAGGTCGTACAGCTGCTATGGACTAATATTGTCTTGGAGGTACCGTCTGATTGATAACCATTTGTTGTTGGTATGATTCATGTGATATGTTTCTTAAAAAACAATTTCAATAAAATAATGTACTTAGTAATTGCTTGCATATATTAATAGAAAACTTGAAGTCGGGCGGTTTCATGTTCATATTGTAGGTATTTTGGTTTAACAACTCCTCAGCTCAGTAATCAATAGTTCTGCTAGTGCTATATCAATCAACAAGGTTGCTATTTGACAAGTGACAAATTCATCAATATTTGAATGATTCGAATATTGGTCAGACGATTGCCCTGTCGCATTTTTATCTTGATGTTTGTTCAATCGAATTGGTTTCACTCCCGTTTGTGTTCTTTTAACCATGACCTTCAAGACTTTTTCTAATTTAGTATTATTTTAAATTTACATACATGATACAACACCAGCCAACCCCATCAGAAGTCCTCCAATGATGTGTGCATCCCCTTCTGGCTTTAATTTATCTTTAAAAAATACAACAAATATTTCTATATGACACATATATGCTCAATTCTTAAAAAATGCTTAAGGGAAATATTACTTAATGTCTTGTAGTATTGTTTGACTTGCAAAAAGAACTAATAAATCAAGATTTCAAAACAACATTTGATTTACATTTTTAACTTATTATTATAATGAAAAAATAAAAATACTATTTTGTAATAATCACAATTTTCACCTAACACAATAGCTGCTTTTAAGATATTACATTGTACCTAACAATTCTAAAACCAAGTCATAATCATTAGTTGCTTCTTGGATAAGTCTGTTTTGTCGTCCAAAAATAGCGATACCTATTCCGTTATCAATATTTGTGCGTTCAAATTGTTGTTTGATGCCTGTAAATATAAGGAGGTACATGTTGATGAGCATTTTAACTTTATATAGCCTACATTTTAATATTAAACGCAATATTCAATGTTAACTACGAAAGAAACCATAAAACTCATCTTACTCCTATAGATAATATACTTAATTGAGTGTAAGTTTAGTTACCACTGTGATCATTCTTTTAAAATATTCTCGTTAGCGTGAAATTGTTTCGTTAATTTTTCAACTATATCTATACTGATGGCCTCACTCTTACTTTGAGATGACGACGAACAACTAAATCGCTGACAAATTTCTTTTGGCTTTGCAAAGTGAGTATGGTAATTTTGTGTTTTTAAAATAGAATTAAAAAAAAATCATGTTAGATAACATGCTTTTAATTCTGTGGCAACATAGATGATATATACATTTATGGAAAATGGACCAAGGAACCAATGTACTGTTGATTATGATGATCTACAAATAAAATACTACATTTTATATATATCCTTGTTTTTTCTAACTCGTTTTCAAGTAAAATCACTATTTAGAATTAACGAATTTATATTGTGTTGGAAATATTCTGTTATATTTGACGTCATCTCTCAGAATTAAGAGATAACTGTATTGTATTCGAAGCTTTGCGGATGCAAATTGGTAGTTTAACTGTAGAAAATTGAGTTTACCTAGCGAAGCGTAGCAAAATCATTAAATTCTTGTCATAATGTCGATTTCCAATAAACGAAAATTTTGTGAAAGGATATTATCTTCTTTGAAATATAAACAAGGGGACATCTTAGGTCTGGTTTTGTGGTGTCAGACGTCAACACCGTGCATTTCCTGGTTATTGTACTCCTTAGGAAATAATAAATATGACAGAAAGGAGATTTGTGTGTGCAAAAAGTCAGTATGTTTGCTTATTATTGGAGAAAATACATTCCGGAATTCAAAATGTCAGATTCCTATATACAGACACATAGATAGAAAATGAAAAGTTTTCGCTGTTTGTAATCCAATCAGAAAGACTGATGGAAAAAGATTGCATTAGAATTTAGATAAATATAACCACCGGAACTAGATTCTTCGATATGGACACAGATAGAACCATTACAAACTAGAATCAATGACAGACAGACATGACTATATTAACTTTCCAATTGCCACGTTCCAATCTCGAAACTGTACAAAGCCGATCCTGATTGTACGGCGTGTATTCGGAATGTCAACGAGTATTCGGAAGCACCTAGCATTAAATACAAAACAGATGCTATATACTCTTTTTTCTGTAAGGATTTTGTCTTCTTCATTTTATTAAATGTCTTTTCTTGATAATGCACCATTGACTTCGTTTTTGTTGTTGTCGTGTTTTCTGTGCAATTTCAAAATGTTAATGATGTATCATTTGGTTTGACTTTTCAATCAGCTCTATTCAAATGATGTTGATCATATTATCTATCTACATGTGTACTTAATTGGTACAGGTAGTATTCGAGCTATTAGCTATGGTATATAATTGCAAGAATAGTTTTCTAGTCCAGTACAATAACTTAGGGAGTTCGTATAACGATCAGTAGCGTAGAGGGTATGTTGCTACAGAAAAAAATCAAAGGTTGATTAAGAGAAAACTAATTATCGCAAATACTGAAAACAAGCTAGGGCATTTACAACTTTCTATGACGTGTTGGTTTTGCTGAGTGTGGAAGTTCATACTGTGACCTTAAACTCTAGATCGTTTGGTCATTGGCATTTATGTTATATCTACTTATTTTCGTATTTAGTACTTCATCTGCTGATTAAGATTTTGTTTTACCTACAATCTACACTTACCGTTAACATAATCTATTGCGGTCGATTTCAGTTTTTGAAAATATCCTGCCATACGTTCAGAAGTATCTAACACCAATATAACATCTAACGATCCTCCAATTTTCACCAGTCCTGAATTCATTCTTGCAGAAGCTGAAAACATTGGTATCGACAATGACTAAAAAAGGAAGTGTTATTGTTGAAATATTAAACATGTTATATATTAATTACTCAGCCTCCTTCTATTTTCTATTTATTTTTTTTCACATGAAATATGAAATATAAAATATGGAATTAATTTCCTGAATTGAAACAGCGATACATAGAAGTAAACAAAATTATGCAAAAATTCAAAGGATTGAATATTTAAAACATTCAATTAAAAACTTACCATGCGCTATTACCAGGTTTGTGTACTCTATCCATTCCTTGATTGTTCTTGGCTGATCAATATAAAAAAGCCCACCTTTGCAAGGTATCAATATTATTGTCAATTTTATCATAATTATTATTTTTAGCAAAGTTATGTATCTTGCAGAATATGAAAGGGTAGTGGTTATAACGAGTAATTTCCCAAGAACAATAAATATATTCAACGACTCATTCAGCGCCATGGCTGTAGCTAAATATATCAATCCTGTCTATCTCTGCTTATCTTTCTTGTGGCATTTAAATTTGTTTCTCTTTGATTCAATTTTACCATACAGCTCTCCATTTAACAAATGTCATTTTTATCTTATTCAATATAATTTTGGTTTCATTGTATCACAATGTATATTACCTATTTAATTAAAATCGTCTGGACATGTATATAGGCTTTTTAATATGTTGATAAACAATCAATCTTAGAATCTTAGAATCTCATTTAAATATTTTATATCCTTCATGCATATTCAAATCATACAGATAAGTCTTTTTGATATGCTTAAATCTTAATTCTACTATTTTCCAATTTTCTGTATAACTAGTCTTTAATACGATAGCAACTATAAATTTACATACTAGAACATGTAGAACTACTGCCTTCATCTGATGATCTTCTTCTCAGTCGTTTAGGTGTACTGAATTTAGATATATTATAAGAATCATTCTTTGTAATAGAATTATTTTTTATTCATATTGGAAATAGAAATCTGTAAAATTATTGTATCTATTTTTAAATGACTTATGTTGTATGGCTATATAAATATTTTGATATGAGCGTCACTGATGAGTCTTATGTAGACGAAACGCGCGTCTGGCGTACTAAATTATAATCCTGGTACCTTTGATAACTATTTACACCACTGGGTCGATGACACTGCTGGTGGACGTTTCGTCCCCGAGGGTATCACCAGCCCAGTAGTCAACACTTCGGTGTTGACATGAATATCAATAATGTGGTCATTTTTTTTTTATAAATTTCCTGTTAAATTTTTCGAAAAACTAAGGATTTTCTTATTCCAGGCATAGATTTCCTTAGCCGTAATTGTCACCACTTTTTGGAATTTTGGATCCTAAATGCTCTTCAACTTTGTAATTGTTTGGCTTTATAAATATTTTGATATGAGCGTCACTGATAAGTCTTATGTAGACGAAACGCGCGTCTGGCGTACTAAATTATAATCCTGGTACCTTTGATAACTAGTTGCAATCATTCAAATTTACCGAAATGTGGCTGTCAATTTTAATAATTCGTTTTTTCTAAAACTTCCTAATTTGAAACAAGATATTTTTTGTTCAAACCATCGGAACAGATAAACCCCAAAAGGTTTGCATGAAAAATGTAGGTTGACCATGTACAACCTATTTTTTTTTATCTATTATTAATTATGTAAGCATATATCATAGACATAACTTGAAAACCATCATACTAAACCGAAAGTGAAAGTTTGCATTTCATTACCATTTTACATGACAACAGATAGACAAGACTTAACCGGTATATACAATACATGCATATAAAAACTTAAAAGCACAAAGAACAGCAATCCAGATAAACACGTAACCCCTTTTGAATAGATATAGGCATGATATAAGGTGATTCGGAAGGGTAAGTAGGTGTCAAACATGTAGATTTTGCCTGTCGATATAAATTCCAAAATAATATTTCTAAAATAATTAATTAGATTGCATAGAATACTATTGGTAAAGGTATTCTTTAATTAAACTTTTAAAACAGACATAACGTTTCATTCGTATGTATGTATCATGTAATACAAACCTTTCATGTGAAATCATTGACGTTTCTTCAGTTTTAATATTATGCGGAAGAGATTCTTCTATTTTTAGGTCCATAATTATAACGTTATCAATAGTTGTTCCTTTAAAGCATTCTTGGTCATTTCCTAGAGTATTCGATGTGCAGTTTTGACTTGTTTGACTGCTTGAATGTTCATTTGATATAACTTTATATTTTTCACCATTAACTTCCTCACAATTAGCATGATTTCGTACATTTAACCTACTGGTATTGTTCATCAAGCTGGATATATCTTTGGTCAATTCTTCTAACGTGCTTGCGTCCTCCAGAAACTGTGTTTCTACTTTTTGTACATGTTGCTCAAGCTCTTAATATTCAACATATTGTTAACACTTGAATATGTGACTAACACAATGGCAATTGCAACACATTTTTTTTTTAACTCAAACAATATTACATTTACTTAAAATATTTAAAATTTAAAGAAAACTATATTGAAAATGCAAGTGAATACTGTAATTAAAAATTAAAATAACAAATAGAATGATTAGAATTGAATCTGCTGCCATTGGATTAAAATTATGATAAAGAGTGTGATGCCGTTTCAGCATTTTTTAATTTAGCAATATACTTACTTTGAAATTTATTCGATGCAGTAGCTACGTTTAAAGACCATTCCTCGCTAAAATATATGTTAAAACTTGGCTAAACAAAGCATAGTATCTTACTGTATCATATATTCAAAACATATCAGATTTCAAGATTATCTTGCAGTCTTAAACTATTTCACTTAGATGAAATCTAAAGATAAAAAGACATTACACTTTCCTTTTTGTCTTACGATAAAAAAAACCCGACAATTTCCTGAAAAATCAAAAGTTTAGTCTTAATTAATGTACAATAGATATTTAATTAGAATGAAATACTAATGATATTGTTAGTTCTGAAAATGCATTTCATTACCAATCCCTTCTGTATCTACCTATTCATATTTAAGGATAAAGATTCATTTAATAATATAGTAAAGAAAAGCAGATATTCACCGGTTGGATGTCATACGATACGATATTTCTGTGTGAGTTTTATGCAATCCACGAATAGTCTGCTCCATTGCAATAACCTAAAAAAAAGTCAGGATATGAAAACTCACTATAATTTTGGTCACAATTTGTTAACCCTTCAAGTAGAATAAAAATCATCAATACTAATTCTGGGGGTACTGAATTTTATTTTACAACATGTTTGTACAATTAAGATGTATAAATATATGTGGTTTCGTTTAGTCATTTTTATTTTTAACTCCCATTGTGAATATTTTAGTAAAGATAGTTGCATTATTGGCGATGTTGTCTTTAATTGCATAAATATCACATGAATAATCTACAAAAATGAGATAGGGTGCTCACGATGTTGCAATTTTAATCATTTTATCATTGATATAATACAACAGAAAAATATAAGCATACCTCATCCAGGAACCTGTTTCCCATTTCCCCTTTCTCCTATTAAATAATAGACTATTGTCAAATATTCTTTAAAGTTGAATTATTTGGAGAACATGTGAAGCATGATTTGTTTACCCTTCCGGAGAACTTTCAGTTTTGCGTTCCATATACAATTTTGTTTGATTGTATACAATAGAAAAATCAAGGAGAGAAGTATAACAGAACAACATAGGAACACACTACAAAAATTAGTCGGAAAGGGCTTGACTCATCAGATTGATACAAAGCAGAAAATCAACAAACAAAAAACATAGATTGTACGTAGCAGATAATGTATTTATCCAACACAACGAAAGAGACACACTGTATGTATCGACACACTATTTCAGAAGTAAATAAAGAAATACAATGTTTTAAACATAATATTTTAATATAAAGTACTATTATGGAATACAATTTTGCACGAAATTTGTAAAAAATTCTTAATATTGATTCAGTCTACCTATGAATTATGTATGTTGAATTGTCACAATTGTTTGTCAAATATCAGCATATCTTTAAAATTCAAAATTTGATTAATAATCATTCGAGTTGTTTTTCATAGTTTAAGTGATTGAGTGACTGACTGGAAGGTGGTCTAATATATTGTCTATTTGTCTTTTCCTTATCAATGTTTAATATGTTCTGTGCTCGACAATTTGGAAAATATTGATATTCACAATTAGAACTGAGATGACGTTTGTCCATTCTTACAAAAAGTCATGGGAAAGGTATTTTTATGTTTTTTGGATATGCATTTCTCTATTTTTTAATAGCATTATTTATATAGTATATGTATTTTTATATTCTTTTTTACGTCTCAAATTGTTATTGTGTAGTTGGCTTTAAAATCAGAACGCTTACCTTTCAAGTATCTTTAAAGTCAGGATAATGTGTCCAACATTTTGTAAGAACAAACAAATTGAGCGAGTTTAATCTCTGTGACAAATATGGTCATCAGTTTACTTGTTTCAATAAGATCTATTTCGGTGTGTTGTTTGTGTATTATTTCCTTTATTGTTTACCTTCCTTTGATATTGTCATATACCTTTGAGGTTTTCCAATCATGTTTCCTTGTTTCATAATATTCACCTAAGTTTGCAATTAAAATTAGACATTTCACCAAAAAAATTCTATTGTTTAAATTTGTAAAAAAAAATTCTAGGAAGTTTTATATTGCTAGGTTTTTCCTTTAAATGTCTCTGCCGAATCCATGTACGACACCTGAGTATCGGTTAACAGGTGCCGACTTTGTATGTCATTTTGTTTTTTTGTATCAATTATTAACCCAAGCGGGTTTTTAAAAATTACTACAGGGGAATACTTTTGAATGATGATTATTTTATAACTTAAAACAAAAGTATAATTACATTGGGTTGGTTTGGTGTGTGTGGCTGATCTTTTTACTCCCTGTTAGATAAAGCTCAAATATCTTAATAAATCCGTAGCTTGCATTGTTATTTCGTGAATAACCGCTAGATAAAAAAAACTGTTTAATTCTTCTCAAACCCAACATTTGCCATTTTTAATTTACATGATTTTCTCGTAAGCTTCCGTCAAATCCAAAATTGCCATTTCGTAACGAAGGAGTCGCCATGTTGACTAGCTGAAATTAGTCGATATGCAAATAATGCAATAGAATAGAAAATAAAACAAAACCTACCTCAAAAATCAGTTTTTATACAATATCATACAAATTTCGGTGGTTCACGTAACAGAAAACTTTCAACTGTAGCGGTTTCATTTGTATGACGTCATGTTTTGAAATGACTTAAATGCGCCAAAAAAATAATAGACTTTCGCGGAATTTTATTTTATTTCTGTTTTGTTGATTTCTCCGAGCTCTTGTGCATTACTTCTTTTTATTATGCATCCGAAGAAGAATAACAGTTATTTTGTCTTTTTTCAGTTGCACTTTTTAAATCAATAAAATCGGCAAAGGGTCTAGAATGTAATAATCAAAGTTGTTGGAAATCTTTTATGTAAGATACGCCAGCTAATTCACAATGTAAACACATAGAAAATTCCAAAGGTAGGGTCATTGAAAAACCTTTTGCTGCAGAACAACTTAAACAATTCACCATTAAACATTACCGTTTCGTATTGGGCATCAACATAATATTGTCTAACGAAAAATCTGCTGATGTTTGGCATTCGGAGATGCCATAAATAACTTAATGAGTTGTCGCTACGTAAACTGATATATGTCCTTGATGTGGTTCAATTATTATAAAACATTTAGTCATGATAACACATACGTAACCACTAGAATTAAGAAAAAATTAATCAAATGTCATTAATGATTCAATGTTTATTCAAAATCTTGCAAAACACAGGGACTGTGCAAAATTCCCGATTACACAAATGCACTGTATCATATATATGATGTAGTTAATTGAAAATAAACTATGTTTTAGACAATACTGTTTTAACCCCAGAATAAAAGAAGGTTTGTTGTCATTCATAAAGTAGAACTTCAATCTGAAAATAAAAGAAAAAATGCAAAATATTTTCCTTCCATCACAAATGGACAAATAAACTAAAAACCTTACTAATACTTTAGGGTATAAAAACCTTTCAAAGAAAAACATTGAAGTAATATAATATCCCGATACATGCATTCGAAAGGCTTTCATGGATTGACCTTCACCTGACACGCTTAAAGACAAAATCTGGACTTATATAATGAATGCATTTACTTTAATCTACAATTAACTGAATTATACTTGTAATTTTGTTGTTATTGACGTATTAAAGCAATTTTTTTCCCTTGCTTTTAGTTTGTAAAATACAAACGCGATATTCGGCATATACAGAAAAGTTTTTTGTTATTTGACCATTTATTTATTATTCTATAAACACTTTAGTTATACCTGTATTTGCAATTTAATATATTTGTGATTAGTTGACGTAGCTTAACACTCTATTGATTAGGCCATTAAGTTGCCCGTTTTTCTTTGTTGACATGTTTCTTCGTTTTTATAGTGATAAAGATTATTACACAATGTTGACTAATGTGCCCCTATTTTCACAATTATTATGTCAGGGCCTGTTATAGATGACTATGAAAGGGTTTATCTCATTGTTGAAGGCCGCATATTGACTTTAAATCTTTTTGTGTCATTGGCAATTGTACCACATCACTTTATTATCTTTATTATAGTACAATGAAGTGGTAGGACATATGTTTTAACTATGAAGTTCAGTTACTGTTAATATGTTTATTCACAGTATATACAGAAAAACAACAAAAAGGTTACAAAGGGGAATTAGAAAAATCAGATTAAAAAGGAAAGACACAACCATGGCCAATAGAAAATATAGCAATATCTACACTTATTTTGTTGTTAGTTCGTATAAAACTTACCTTTTCTTCTCACTGGGATTTCTGTCTTCTTTTGTGGGGTTTCTTGTATCATTCTTTGAAAATCGATTATGCACCTACAATTAAATGTATACTGATTAATACATGTCGATCCAACTGTTAAGCTTACAGGTGTATCATTAAAAAGATGATACTATCTTATAAAGTGCAAATGAAGACATGAGTTTTCAAACATATTGACATGAGAAACTAGACAATTAAAGCCCTTATAGGAATTTTTTATCTGTGACATATTACAGTGTAGACTCATCAAAAGCTATCTTGTGCCTTATGTACATGAGTTAGTATTTATATGCGAACGCTTTCAGGGCATATGAAGTAAATCCTGTTTATGGAAATTTCTAAATGCTCAGTAAAACGTTATATTCATTTCTCGATTTTATTTTTATTGAAACATATGGTCACATATTTCATTTTTTTATTCCTCGGGTTAAACCAGCCTTTATACGTGTTTCGTAGAGGAAATTGTTTTATTCAATAATTGAAAATTAAACCATGTCTTTCCTGTTGCATAATGATTGTTTTCCTTAATTTGTGATTACTTAAATGGGTTATACGTGTTTTTCATATCTTCGTGGGTTAAGGATATTATAAATCAAATACGATTTTGAAAATTAAAAAAAATTATCTCTGAAAAAGACTGGCGTAAAGCGAACCCCTAAATGGCCCTTCCGATCAATTCTACACAAAATTAATGCCACACTAATAGCCATAGATGTCAATTCCATATACAAATTAAAGAAACATTGATAATTGATGACTTATTTTGATTAAACGGCTTCCAAAATGTAAAAACAAAGTTGAAACTTCTTTGGAATTTTTAATTATATTTTTACAATAATCTATAACGTAACTTGTGTAACTTTATATGTGTCAATAATCTATGGCTATAGAAAACTAGAAATGTGATTCCACGAGAAGGAACAACCGCTTCTTTTTACAGTATGACTATATTTCGAATACTGATTTATCACTTAAAAATTCTAGTTAAGATTTACGTTGTATAATTCATTTCAAAGACGATTTTTTCTGTTGGTTTCCTTTGGTAAGCTTTCTCAATTTTGGTATTAATTTCGGATGGGTATTGTGTCCACTGTGAGCCCTTCTTATACTCCCATATGGCACTTACTGTTAAGAAATTAAAATACAATAGTTAATTATGAAAATATTGTGTTTGTTGTTGCTGTATAAAATCACCTCGGAAGTACAGCAGTTCATATTCAAATGTAAAGAGTCAGGCTTTCATTATCAGCAGATTTCAATATTTTTGTTTATGGGGTTTTCAGGCCTAACTCAATTTATGATTTTGATGCGCAAGGAAGGCGGTTTTGAAATTGATCGAGACATAACGTCTGCAATGCAAATATAAAAAGCATGTTTAGAAAATTTTTAATTATTTTCCGCTAGAAATAAACCTGATTTCATATGTAAACATAAAATTTGAAACCTGTTTTTTTTTATGAGTAAGCACATGCTTGATAATAAAGCAATAAGGATAAGCAATGTAGCAGATTGAATGTTTACCTTTGCATCATAGTGATTATAAATCAGAACTTTTATTTTCTTACCTGTTGTATCGGAGTATATAGGGATAACATAGTCCAATGGGTCATCCTCATTTGTTGTGTTCAAATTGTGGTGATTCTGTTGTCCAATATGACTATGATTTTTTGGCTTCATGTGTCCAATTGTCCTATCATTGTTCGTAAAGTTATCACTGAAAAAAGTTGGATGATGGAAAGAGAAAGATAGTATCAAAATCATTTTGATAAAAACACAAATGGACTGTGAAGTGTAATCTTATTAGTATTATTCAGAAAAGCAACTTTAAAAATACGTGACCTCTAGATTTTGGGAAGAAAACAAATATTCGTATTATAAATCATTTTCTTCAAATATTGAAGATGCTGTAAAATAGTTTGTGTTTTATTACTGTTATTTAATTTTATGTTTCAATTGTATTTATTATTATTTATTAAAATATAGAAATCAATGTCTATAACTTATAAACTCTGTGAATAGTTCGTTCATTACTTACCATACACATACTTCAAAAAGGCCATCATGTCCAATTTTAAATATGCCTTTATTTGTCCCATCCCATCTTACCTTTACAAATTAGAAAGAATACAAAATTTTAGTTGTGTTATACACATTCAATTCAACAATTTTATTTAGGGTTTTATCGATCGTATTTTGGCGACAACTTTTTAACCATATTCATGATCCACAATGATTTTCACGCAGAACTTGTTCTCGATATAAATTAAAATCAGCGATAGTCGGATGCCAAAAGATTATGCCGGTTTCCCTCTTTTTTGCTTAAAATTCACATAGTAGATCTAGTTACGTCAATAGTCCTTATATTGGGTTTGTAGATATAGGAAGATGCCAATGAGACAACTCTCCATTCGAATAACAATTTATAAAAGTAAATCATTATAGGTCAACGTACTGCCTTCAACACAGAGCCTTGGCTCACAATGATCAGCAAGCTATAAAGGACCCCAAAATTACTAATGTAAAACCATTCAAACGGTAAGACCAACGGTCTAATCTATATAAAAAAACGAGAAACGAGAAACACGTATAAATTACGAAAACTACTGTACATCAGATTCCTGACTTAGAACAGGTGCAAACATATGCAGCGCGATTTAACGTTTTAATGGTACCACACCTTCTCTCTTTTTATGAAACAATAGTATAATATCACAACATAGAAAAACACACGATAAAATATCAATTGGAAGGCTCAACTCAATCAAAAAACGTAAATTAACACACTATGAATGAATAAAGTTGATCTGCGATACCTGAATGCAAATACATAGTTAATAAAATTATTAGTGATAAATACTTAAGGTCAAGAGTAAATAAACAAGTTCATACAATGTGTCGTTTAGTCTTTTCTTGTTTCTTTGTTTTGTTTTGTAGTCTGTTGCTTGTTTTTTTTTCTCGTTTTTGTTTTGTTTTCAAAATTACGTTATCAGTTTGTCTTCAACTTTTGTGTTTAGTTTAAACGTATTTATTTATAGTGGATTGGGAAACAAGTTATTGCAACTTATTGTGTTTGAACATCCCTTTAAAACTTTCTGATACTTTTATGAATAAATAGTTTTTAGTGGTTCGAATCATTTAACGAAGTCCGACTTCCACCGAGCTATATCAGCTTACCTTTCACATGCCATTCGTAGGAAAACAATTACAACCCAATTACGGATCAAAAGAAGATCTCCTAATTACATGATAGTTTACAAGTGAAGTTCGGAAAAGACACTTTAAAGGGAGACAAACTATGATATTATAAAATATATAAAATATGATTTTGTTTTGTTCAATCTTTACTGAAAGTGAAATAATAATTCGCTTTTAGCAGCCAGTCTGGTTCAACTTTGTTAAAACAGGCTAATAAATATTGATGATGAACTATTCACTTGCGAGTGAATACTTCGACTTCATTAATTCCGTATTCATAGGAACTTCATTTTAACCTCTAAGCTAGAAATCGATAACACATAAATTATGTGTGTCAAGTTAATTATAGGAAAAAAACGTCAACATTGAAAGTGAAAGAAAGATATATAATTTGATTGACTGATTCGATCCATTAAACAACATCCTTATACAGATAGAAACGATGATTAACAAATATATTTATAATCTATTATATGAAATTAAACAAACCTAGCAAAATCCAATTGCACGAGTTATATATTTATATCTATATTTATGTGTATATTGCTTATATGATCATTGGAGGTCTTCGGCGGTCAACTCGAAAGTTAATTAAATGACGTCTAAACTAAAATACACACGAAATGAAGTTACATATTATCGAGTCCATGTCCTAAAAATTGTTTAGATTATACTTTTTATAATTTGGATCAATGTTTACATGGTTATAAATCAAATATGAAAATTCGAGCCAATCGATGAACATGAATTTGACAGCTAGTGTCCCTTTAAATTTTCCATCTTATGCTGTTACTGCTAACGTCGATTACACATACTTTGACGCCACTTTTACTACGATGATGAGGTAAAATATTTGTTAAGCTATCACCAGTTCAAGTTCGCTTTAACTGACATATTCTTGAACGATTTTCAAGTTTTATTTCTTTTGCCTTTTTTATGTGTGCAAATTCTAAGTTAAAAATTAAAAAAAACATATAAAACGAATATAAGGTTTTTATTTCCTCCTTAAATGCTAAAATACATATTAGTAAAAGTCTCCCCTGAACGTAAAAACTATATACACTAACAGATAACACTTACTACAACTTTGCCTTCAATTCTCACTTGAAGTACAGTCCCTAATGAACTTTCACCTCCGTCAAAGTCGTCATACTTCCAATCTTGACCTGTGTGGTATTGAATATGAAATATACATTGAACATGCGTAGTTGTCCCAGGAACAGCTAGGGAGATTTAAGTTAATCACAAAAAGCAAAGAAGATTTATTTATTGATCATGCATGAAAAACTTTCTCTTAGAATATTAGTTTAATAGGATTTGTATTGTACAAATTATTTCCAGTTTGGTGATGTCTACAGTCGAAATCATCAATCTCAAGTTTTAAAAAGGAGTTGCATTGTGTTCCAGATTACGTTTATCTTAATATACATGTGTCCTTCGCACTGTAGTTGGTATCTTTCGTTTTGCTTTATAATGCAATCCTATATATATTTGCATTGATATCACTGAAATTCTAACTTTACCTCTGACAACTCTACAACCGACTGCTATCAACTCATTAACAAGTATTCTTGCTTCATCTACTTTTCGAATTTGATATGTATCCATTTTCTCATCATAGAGATATGTCAGTCTGTTTCCATGGTCCCATTCTACCCAAATCCAGTCTTAATAAGAAAATTTGAGAATAAAAATATTTTACAACATTTAGAGGAAAAGAAGAATCGAATAATCAATTGCTGAAAAGTACTTTTATGAAAAGGATTAGGAAACAGATAAAATTGGATAGTTTATATTTACTTGTTCATGTTTTTTCTTTTATTTTTTATCTGAAGACTTTTTCAGCTTCGGTACTATTAGTATCTTTGTTAAATGATTATCGTAGCATAATATCTAAAAAAAAAAGTTCTCCTGTCATTCAAATCGTTGAATATAAATTGAAAATGTTAGCAGGCTTGTGTATAATTAGGTCAAATAAAAATAAAATGGTATGTGGAGTATTCATCGATATGATCAATGTCCATACGTAAGCTTAACTGTACCAGGATTAGAGAAAATATATGTGCAAGAATACGTAAAATATTTTGAATCTGTGAATTCGAAAATAAAATAGCATTCGTCATGTGCTCACAAGAAATTCATCTTCCAATGTAAATTTACAAAATGTTTTAGCAGGCTAACTTCAACAACCTTTTCTCTTAATGTTAATTTCATGTTGCTACTACAATTTGTAGTCAGTTGAAGTAATCAATTTGACCTTTTTAACGGATGTCATTATAATTCAGCTGCCAGTTATATAAATATCACGACTATTTACAATACCACTTTATTTTTTCCGATTGTGGACTTATCACACTATTTCAACTCGCCGTGAGCAACATATGATCATGGCAGGTTTAAAATGGGTCAGTATTCTTGGGGTTCCTGATTTCATAGATTGGTATAGTGTGTGGTTTACATTGGTCTATCTTGGGTTTGAAATGAATTAATGTGTGTTTGCCTTTTATTCCTTTGTCTATATTAACAATTGTGTTGTTTGTTTTTCTTCGAATGAATACATTTCTATTGCATTTTTGTTTCTCCATCCTCTTTTAACATGACGTACCACTAAAATCTTGTCCAATAACAGTTCCTGCAAGACCCAAATCTTGATCATCATAAGCCCAATCAGGACCACGTCTTACTCTATCTCCTAGGTGAAGTGTATTACACCTTAATTCCACATAATTCCCTCGCATGTTTTCAAACCTTAAGGGGTTGATAAAATCTTGAACCATATCTAGACAGTCATTCTGAAAAATATATTGTGTTTATAACTTTAGATGCTTAATTATCTTTATGGATACATTGATCCCATTTTTTCCCCTTTAATATCATTTAAATCAAAGATCACATATATGTGATAACTGCGACAAAAATAATTAAAGATATTGAATTTCATTTTTTTAAAGTGCACAATATGATCCATATGAATATTGAATAGGTATTTGATGAATATGCAAGATTTGCCTTCAAATATTATAGTTTTGAACATAGCAAATTCGGTATGTTTCGGTAATACACATGGCAAAATCCTACTAGGTACTTAATTCATATGATTTGCACCATGTGACTCTATGCCTTTTGATTACATAACTATCTATTCTTTCATCTTGATTTCTATTTGGAACCTTTCCTGTGTCTTTTTTACACTTTTTTGTGTTTTTCATTATAGCGAACTGAAAATATTTTCAAAATAAACAATGGTACACGAACAGAATGCAAATAAAACAACATACTCAATTCACTTTTATGCAGACTCAGATATTGGCATATTTTCATTATTATTTTAGGGTACTAAATGATTGTTAACTTGTCTTTACAAATTTTGTTTGAATATACAAAACTTGTGCTTCAATGCATTGATGTTCAGTATCGTTATTTTCTAAAACATATTAAAAAAAAGTAATCTCAAACAGGTGTTATGGGCATGTTGAAGAAAACGTATTGAAGTCCTTTAGTAATTTTTGGATTTGAGATGAAGGACAACCATGAAATCAAAATTCGTTGATTTTACCTTAGTTTATTTTGCGTGCACTATGTTTGTTTCCTTTGTCCAATCTTAGAATGACTTGATTTCCATAACTGTATACATTGTATTTTGTGGAAGGTATGATGAGAAAAACGCATTGTTAACGTCATTGATAAAGGAAATATACATCTAGTCAGCCAGTGTTATTCATTTATAATATATATAATTCATTCATAAAAAAAACTTCGATATTGATGTATATGAGGTCTAGACCGTTGAGAGTTAGATAATGTCTGCTCCAAAATAAGGTTCAATTAAACAGATCGCATGAGGATGCCTGTTTGTGTGTCTTACATGTATATCATCATAATTTGATCTTTCTTTCATTTTTCTCCTGATAACCTCTCTGCTTTTGTTGTTTGAGTATCTAATTTCTGATGCTATGTTGATTGCCAATAACTGTAACAATAAAAGACTAATTGAATATACACAGCAAAGTTAAAAGAACACTTTGTTTTGATAGCAATTTCATCATTTCTACTCTTTTGCATGTTTATTAAATCGACTTAAAATAGGATTTGTATGGTCGGTGGAGAATTGTTTTTACATACAAGTTATCAAATAAAATCATTAGAGATACCAGGATAAAAATATTGTCCGACAGACGCATGTTTCATCTACAAAAACATAACCAGGGACGCTAGAACAGGATAGGGTAAAACTGATCAACTCAAGTACGAAATTGACCATTCTGAACGGTTTTGTCAAATACAGCGAAGGCTACGTAATTACCATTTTTATATTTGCCTAACCTGCTCATGCAAAGTCATTTCACGTTTTTGCGAGGTAATGGTGAATTTTATGTTTGTGAAATTTGAAACGAATTAGTTTATATATGTTCATGGGAATATCATCCCTAGAATTTTCTTTTAGCCTGTTATCTTTTTTCGCAAGAAGGAATATTTCTCGTATAATGTTGAACGGAGTGTTACTGTGGATTTTTTTATTTTCGTGAGTACCAATTTTTGTGGATTGACGAATACTAACTTTTTTGTTAATATATAATTTCGTTGTTTTGGCAAAGTCTGCATATATTTCCTTAGAAAAACTTGTAATTGAAAATTTAAATTCGTGTTTCTATTGTACACACAAAATCTACAAATATTGGTAATTAACAAAAATTAATGAATCCACAGTATTGCTTTCGTAAGTTTAATGTACCTTTCGAAGGTCACAATTCCTTTTTGACAACGGATTAATCTGTTGTTTTTAACTAGATACAAAACACATCATATTTTCCGGAATATATTTCTTTTATCAAACTTTATTCTATTAAAAAGCTTAGAAGATGAAATCGTCAGCTGTAAACCCGTTTTGAAAACTGTAATACTTGTACAAACAGGGCAAAATCGTTTTCAGCATATTATATGTAAATAAAAAAGAACTGTCTAGTGCTTAACAAAAATTTAAACATGTTTTTCCATGTTAAGAAAAATCCAAAAGCGTAATATTACTTAAAAGAGGGACGAAAGATACAAGAGAGTCAAACTCATAAATCGAAAATAAACTGACAACGCCATGGCTAAAAATAGAAAGGACAAACAGACAAACAATAGTACACATGACACAACATAGAAAACTAAAGAATAAACAACACGAACCCCACCAAAAACTAGGGGTGATCTCAGGTGCTCCGGGAGGGTAAGCAGATCCTGCTCCACATGTGTCACCCATCGTGTTGCTTATGAGATATCAAATCCGGTAAATAGTCTAATACGGTAGGTCACATTTATGAAAGGGAAGGAGATTGTAGTTATGACGTAAGGAACATATCCGATAACAATTGTGAAACGGTTATTCCATAACAGTCAACCAACTCGTGATGGCGTCCGTAAAATTTACGAAGAGATGATTTCAACTTCACCATTTGGAACTCTTGATTTAATAGCTTCCTTGTGAGCAACAACCCTCTATCAAGAAAATCATGATAGGAAATGCAAGGACGAGAATATCGTATCGATTGGGAGATATATACAGCGTATGCAGGTGCTGCTGGAATGTTGCTACTTAGAAATGGAAAATTCACAATTGGAAAGCTGAAATCATGTCTTTTGTCGTAAAGTTTTGTTCTCAATCGACCCTCATGTAAGTCAAGATATGAGGCCGACTTAACTGTATCTGTTGTATCTTTTATCTCTAGTTCAATGGTATAGATGCGTTCGACATAGTCACAAAATTTTGAATTATTTAGTGAAAGAACATCATCTATATAGCGGAAAGTAGAGTTAAAGGATATTGTTTACTTCTGATCTTTCTCCCTAAGAAGTTACTGTATGAAGACAGCCTCATAATGATAAGTAAACAAGTCGGCAAGAAGAGGGGCACAATTCGTTCCCATTGGAATGCCGATAGTCTGTTAAAAAACACGTCCTCCGAACATAACAAATATGTTGTCAATCAAGAAATCAAGCATCTGAAATGCTCATCTGGTGCAAGAAAATTGATACCGTTAATGTTATTACTACCACTAGGCTGATGCCTCTGCTGATGGACTGTTAGTCCCCGAGGGTATCCCCAGCCCAGTAGCCAGTACTTCGGTACTGGCATGAACATACGGATTTTTTGTGTTATTAAAAATGTTGGAACTTTTTATAAATTAAGGAATGTATCTCCTCATGCAAAGCTCTGATTCCTTTCACGGATTTGGCTATACTTTATGGACCTTTTGGATTATAGCTCTTCATCTTTTATATAAGCTTTGGATTTCAAATATTTTGGCCACGAGCATCACTGAAGAGACATGTATTGTCGAAATGCACATCTGGTGCAGGAAAATTTATACCGTTAATGTTATTGATAATGTCAGTTTCAGAGAATTTTTTGTTTGAATCAGAGTGATCCTTTACAAAGTAGGATTTATCCCTTCCCAAGACAAGATACTTGTATCTTCGTTGGCCATTCTTTTTTTATAAAACAAAGCAATACCAGCTCTTTCAATTCGTCTTTTAGTTTGGAATGTGGAATACTTGAATAAAGTGTAGAAAAGTCAAATGTTTTAATACTATTACAAGATGAAAGAGAGTTAGATTGTATGTACTCTAAAAGATCTTTGGAATTTTTAAGTATCCACATCTGATACACGCCACCTCTAGAATAGGCAGTTTCACAATAACTTTGAAGGCCGTCTTTGATTGCTGATAAAATAGATGTTGATAATTTAGAAAGAGTATTCGTGGAGCACTTGGAAGACCCAGCAATATACCGTTGTTTGTAAGGACACTTATGCAGTTTAGGTATCCAATACAGTGATAGAAGATCCAGTTAATCATCTTTGGTTGAAATTCCAAAGGAACATAGAACAGAGCTATGATTATCCAGCATTTCCTCTTTGGTAAGTGTTGTGAGGGTATATGTTGGGTTTCCAATTGAATTGTCAATACCTAATTCGTTTATCAAGCAGTTAATGTAATGAGTTTTACACACAAACACGATGTTGTTTGGGGCTTTATCTGCGGGGACAACAACATATTTGTCATGAAGGTAGGATAAGTGTTTTGAAACATTAGGGTATTTAAAGATTGACGTAGCATGGGCTTTGATAGACACATTCAATTTCTTAATTCTGATTTGTATCAACGAACTCACTGCCTTAATCCATTCGGTGTTTACGTCTTCCTTCTCACCCTTAGCCCATTGCCTGGCATAATCCTCGACTGAATCCATCAAAATTTTAAAGTTGTATTTCCAAGTAATGGATTTTGGCTCACGATGTTTTGGACCTTTCGATAACACATTTCGTAGGGAAGTGTTATTAACAATGTTGAGGTTACCGATAATAATGTGGCCAGCCGGATTATATGTGAATTGGGAACTAGCACAAGTGCAGTCAGGAGGTTTAGACATGAAGTCGTCAATACTGAGATCCTGCAAAACGTGTTTGTAATTGAAAATTTTAGTTGCAATAGGTTTGGTAAAGGTATAGGTATAAGAAATGATTGGTACAGACTGGTCTTTGAAATAAGGAGGTATTTTCGATTGAAATAAACAATCATCCGGAATGTTCAATAACCCCAATAAAGTCAAATATTGAATATTTCTAAACAGAAAGAAATATGAAGAACATGAACAGTAGTTATTTCAGGATCAATCATGATTTGGTTAAAATAATCAGCAAAATGTGTGTTACTTTGCTTTCTTTTTGAACAAAAATCTAAACATGTTTTTTCACAATATAATATTTCAAAAAGCGAAATATTTTAAAATTAAATAACAGTTACTATTAACAGTTCTGTTGATTCAATAATGTCATAATCTGTATAGAACTGCATAATAACTGGGGGAAATCCCTATTGTTTTAAAAGCATGGGATTCAATTATAAAACTTTATTTGAATCCGTTTTCTTGCGACCTATTTTGAAACTTAGCTTTAGCACGTGTACACATGCGCTAAGTGCATTCAGTTAAAAAAGAACAGAACGATAACGTTGAAAAGTGAAACAAGTAAAGCCTGTGGAAGAATAATTTCAATGACTGAATCAGTCAATCAAAAACAATTTTCTTATACAGGTATTGAGTCTTTTCATAATGTGGAGTTCATAAAATGAAAGCGAGTAGATTAAGAAAAATGGAGAAACACAATTGCACATGCTTGTCAGTGAACATGAATTTGACAACTCTTACCGATTAAAGTTGTAAAGTCTAAATAAATACTAGAATTTACTAACATTTTTGATATCTTAAAAGTCAGCTTCGTGTTCATGAATATTTTGAGGAACTCTTATTGGCATTATGATGGAAAAAAGTAAAATCACAAAAAATCCTGAGCTCAGGGGAAAATCCAATCGGAAAGTCCATAATCACATGGCAAAATCAAATGACAAAACACAACAAAAACAAATGGACAAGAACCGTCATATTCCTGATTTGGTACCGGCATTTTCAAATATAGAAAATGGTGGCTTAAACCTGCTTTTATAGCGCTAAACCTCTCACTATGTTGACAGTCTCATCAAATTCCGTTTCATTTACAATGATGCGTGAACTAAACAGACATAATAATTAATACAGTATTAATATGGGTACAGCAGTCAGCATCGTGTAACAATTTTAAAAAGAACAATTGGTGAAGTTGAAATCATCTCTTCGTAAATTTTACGGACGCCATCACGAGTTGGTTGACCGTTATGGAATAACCGTTTAACAAATGATATCGGATATGTTCCTTACGTCGTAACTACAATCCCCTTCCCTTTCATAAATGTGACCTACCGAATTAGACTATTTACCGGATTTGTTATCTCTTAAGCAACTCGACGGTTGCCACATGTGGACCAGGATCTGTTTACCCTTCCGGAGCACCTGAGATCACCCATAGTTTTTGGTGGGGTTCGTGTTGTTTATTTTTTTATTTTTCTATGTTGTGTCATGTGTACTATTGTTTGTCTGTTTGTCCTCTTCATTTTTAGCCATGGCGTTGTCAGTTTATTTTCGATTTATGAGTTTGACTGTCCCTCTGGTATCTTTCGTCCCTCTTTTAAACAGAACACAAAAACATCTATCTACAAACACATTCATTGATTCGCGTGTCTAACGCTAGAAAATTATATACGTCATTCAATGTTTATACAAACAATTTTAAAATTTCACATGGGCAATGTAAGCATACAAGGTTAAAAAATCAAAAGTATGTAAGAATTAATTTCAGAACTAGACCAATATTTGAGATAGTCCAAAAGTTATATAGAATTTAAAAGAATCCACAAATAGTTCATTCCACTACGCGATTGAATAATTTTGACGTTTCTGGTTCAACGTATTTTCTAATTCATAATATAGATATCATAATGACATATAATAAAACAATATCATACTGACGGAAAGTATATCTAATTTATCAACATACCATAACTTGGGTCATCATAGTCAATCTACCAATTTCATTGTCTTGTATAATTTTCCCGTTTGTTTTTCTCATAGCCTGTTCCAAAATCTGAAAACATAATGAAAGATTTAACACGCAATTTTGTTTATAAAAAAAAAAAAAAAGTTAAATCTCATGCTCCGTATATTCTTAAAACACAAAGTATCATACTGTTTTTTGTGTCGTATACACCATTTTTCTTTGAATAAGTAACAAGAGTGAATATTATACAAACGATGTTATGCTGGTTTCCTCCGACAGGTACATAGAATATCTTTGTAGATGTGGAAGCTATTATGTCTATTAGACCATTGATGTCCGGTTTTACCTAAAAGAATGTGTAAAATCAAACAATGAATTAAATAATTGAGTTAAAGACTACCAGAACTTGTATATTTTTCATTAAAACTATTAGCAACCGTACTAGTCTACTGTCACACACTGACAAAGAATGTGTTCAGGTTTGAAACAGTTCCATAAGAACTGTAAAGTCATTATAAATACGATATTCCCTAAATTGTTATTATTCTAAGAGTTCTTGCTTTTTTATAATACTTGCTGATTACAGCCTCTCCGCTTCTTGTTTCTTTATCAAGGTTATAGTCAGTAAAGCGGAGAAAATATCATTTCATATAAAGAAAATTATTCCTCGGGTTGAGTTAACTAACAATTAAATTTTCTGGTTTTTTGTATATCTTATATTGTGAATCAGTTCGTGATTATTTGTATGATTCAAACGTTTTCTCTTTATCTTAACTTCTTTAGGTTAAAGGTCAAAATTGTCCCTTTTTGAAAATCTCATATAGGAAGTCGATGGAACTATCAATAATGTTCACTGATTCGTATATTTTGGTTTGCTGATAACATTTGCGGCTTGTTGGTTTTTGCTATCGAGTATACTTTAAGATACTTGAGTAAAGAGGAGTTCAATTTATAAGGCAATTTATGATTATATTCAAAATGCGATCATTTAGTTAAAATAGTAATCTGTAGTTTAAAGAGTAAGATATACGTGCATATATATATATATTTGTACACGATTCTCCTTATATGTTACCCCAAATATGAAAACCGAATTTAATATTTCCTAATGGTAACTCACTGGATACCCTTTCCGAACACACCATCATCACGTAACCTAACACTCTTCATCTGATTTTTTTTTCACACGAAAAACTGTATATTTACCAAATACAAGAGGCTAAAAATTTGTATAAATTTTAAATTATTCATAATTCATTTTGTGGTTTGTAATAGAATTGAATTCAAATCTTCATACTTTAAAAAAAAAAGAACTAAACATTTGAAAGCATCATTGTTTGCATTAAACAAAATGGTATTTCAGCTCAAAAGAAATCATGTTCAATTTTGATAAAAAAAAATATATATGAACCTACTTTCATACGCATGAGCTAACTGAATAATAATCAAACAACTATATTTAGCGAAAGAAAAGAAAAACACATCATATGTTTTTCTTTTTTATATATATAGATTAGAACGTTGGTTTTCATTTTTGAATTGTTTTCCATTATACATTTTTTTAGTCCTTTAGATTGCTTCCGGTGAGATGCAAGGCTCCGTGTTAAAGGACGTACTTCGACTTATAATTGTGAACTTTTGATACATTGTGACTTAGATAGAGAGCTGTCTCGAGCTCGTTGGGACTCATGCCATTTCTTCTTATTTTTACGTTCTTACCGAACGTCGGCATAAGATAAACAATGGATTAAACAATTATCTTATCTATACATACTCGAACAGATCGGAAGGAAATGGTATTGTCATCATCATCTTCTTGAGGTATATCTTGAACTGAAGATCCATTTGTGAACACAATCATATGCGCTTGTACTACTGTATCATGGGAGTTGCCTAATCTACCTTTTTGTTAACGAAAGAAAGAAATGTGTCCTTTGGTTATATATGTACTAGTGTTGACTGTTTGAGTTTAAACAAATAACGATTGTACTTTAGCCATTCTATTATTCGTTGAGTTGAACATTACATTATTAATATACGGTTTTGTTTGATTAAGATTTAGATTTAAAGACTTTCCAAGCTTAAACTTCATGCCTATCTTGTGAAATTTATTAAAACACTCACATGGCAATGGTTGAATATTATAGGTAATGCCTGGTGTTATAATTAGTGTAGAAGCCAGAGTGGTTTGGTGTTGTTTTCATTTAAATGATATGCCTGGTGGTATAATTAGTGTAGAAGCCAGAGTGGTTCGTAATTTAAATATTTGTGATTAAGCTGAGATTGATAATTTCTAAGTCAAAGTTAACTGTTATTTTTTTTCTTTTAATTCTCTTTAGGTTTTCAACTCTGCAATGCTTTATATTATTGCCTTTTCCAACAGACGATTTATCCCACTGTTGGTGCATTTTCACTCCCTGATTGTTACATCGATCAGATTGAAATGCAATATTTCTAACTTAATTTTTATTCTTCCTTAACAGAAGATGCCGACCCTGTCATTTCATCAACATTAAAGATTTATGTTAATTAATATGATTTTGGATTTTTTTTCTGTCAATTCTGTTCCTTTTTTAATTTCCAGTAATTGTGCTAACATACTTCAGCATCTACATCTTTTGAATACGGCTTCAAACTTTTTATAGGATGCAATCGAAACCCGACATCTTCAGTCGTGTCCTTTAGAATACTGAATTGCCGTTAACTTTATATGGACGTCACTCAGGACAAACTAGTGCTAAAAGTTTTGAGACGGTCCAGATGTCTTAAAGTTGAACGGTTTGGCGAATAACAATAATCAGACACGTTTAGTGGATATAAACATGAACCCCTATGGACGATTTGAAATTTTAAAGACATGTTTGGCCGAAACAGACACGAATGGAGGAAACGGACACGTTTGGGGGGATGGACAGTGTTACATTTTTATTAAGTTTGAGTACATACATGACACAACACCAGCTAAACCCATTAGAAGTCCTCCAATGACAGGAGCATCTCCATCTGGTGTTAGTTTTCCTAATAATAAATAAGTCATTAAAGTATATTGAAAAAAAGATATTTGGCAAACCTTACTACTACTGTTCCAAATACACTTATATATTTGCTAACGAATAAAGAGTGCATATATTATGAGTCTTTTAACACAACTATTTCATCGAACTTGAAATAAAGGAAACACATTTGCGTCTGCCTCATTTCTCTAATTACAACTAGAAATTGACAATCAGGGTCAGTTGAAAATATTTAGGATGATTTCAGCTTCCCTATTGACAACGTTCCATTTCTGTGCAGCAGTTTTTAAAATCGTTACTCTCAAATCACAAGAGGAAAAAAAATTGTAATGAAGTATATGCTAGACTTTTGAGGAATGGTCGCTTATCTACCCTGCTCATTATATCACATTACCTATTAGTTCTATAATCAAATCATAATCATTAGTTGCCTCTTGGATAAGTCTGGTTTGTCGTCCAAAAGATGCAAGACCAATTCCATTATCCATTTCTGTACATTCACTTTGTTGCTTGATGCCTACAAAATATTCAACGAAGGTGTGATCGAATAAGATGCATAGTATTTGTATTAGTTGTTAATGGCTTTGAACTTGCTGTCAGTTAATAGTTATACTCTCAGATCTGTGCTTGGTATCTTCTTGTAGTTGGATGTAGAAAGTACCCGGCCACTGTGTTTTTTGTTAGATGTATGTCTATTTGTATCAATCTGATGAGTTAAGCCTTTTTCAACTGATTTTTATAGTTCGTTCTTATGTTGTATTGTTAAACCATTGTACCAGGTTAGGGGTTATTAGGATCCCGCATACATGTTTAATCCCTCTCGATTTTGTATGTAGGTGCCTGTCCCAAGTCAGGAGCCTGTAATTCATAGGTTGTCGTTTTTTGCTGTGTTACATATTTTGTTTCATCAATTATTTTTGTACAGAAATGCGGCCGTTAGTTTTCTCGTTTGAATTGTTTCACATTTGTCACGGGGCCTCTTATAACTGACTATGCCGTATGGGCTTTGATCATTGTTGAATGCCATGCAGTGACCTGCAGTTGTTAATGTCTATGTGATTCGGTCCCTTGTTGATAGTTGTGTCATTGGTAATCATACCACATCGTCTTTTTTTTTATATCAGTGAAAAAATATAAACGTTCTCTAGGTACTCTAGTAATTTGCAATTGTATACCTTTAATAATATATTAACTTTTTTTTAGTTTCGTGTACATCCTTTATTCCAATTTCACTGTGTTTCACAAACATCTGCTTGTACATGTGCAACAATACTTTTTATTAAGTGCCGATCACAAACGTGAACATAAACGCAATAACTATGTTTTATACCTGCTGATACATAAAACATGCTTTTCGTACACTTACCATACACGTACTGTAATGCGGCAGATTTCAATCTTTGGAAATATTCTGTCATACGTTTTGATGTATCTAACACAAGAATAACATCTTGCGATCCTCCAAGTTTTACTGCTCCTGATATCATTCTAGCTGAAGCTGGAAACAATAGTATTGATACAAGTTATTCAATTAAGTCTTAGATTAGACCGTTGGTTTTCACGTTTGAATGGTTTAACACAAGTAATTTTTGGGGCCCTTTATAGCTTGCTGTTATGTGTGAGCCAAAACTCCGTCTTGAAGACCTATAATGGTTTACTTTTATAAATGGTAACTTGGATGGTGAGTTGTCTCATCGGCATTCATACCACATCTTCCTATATCTATATAAGCGTTGTTAAGTATTGGCCTTTTCAACTATATTATTTATATATATTTATATTTGATTACCACTGGTGAGTCTTTTGCAGACGATACAACTGTCAGGCGTACTAAATTGCAAACTTGGTATATAGGATGACAGAGTAATACAAATAATTATGTCTTAAGTCAAATCTAATCTTCCTCTTGAGCGACTGATTTGTTCTTCCCCATTTGCATTTAAATGTCGATGAGTAAATGGCCATATGCTTATATAAAGTAGTGTGTGGTATAACGGTTTACTTTTACATATTATGATTGGGATGGAGAGTTGTCTCATACCTCATCTTCTAATGCCAAGATTTGGATAAACAATAAATGAAGCATTTTTTTCATGACATTTATAAAATGTAAATACTTACCATGAGCTCTCATCTGATTGGTATACTGTAGCCATTCTCTTATTGTCCTCGGTTGATCAACATCAAGAAGTTCTAAAAATATTAGACTTATAAATATTACTATTTTTATTTATATCTATGTTCCTGAATCATTGAAATTTGACAAGTCTTATACGGCTAGTCAGTCCCTGTCGCAAACAACGATCAAGGAAGTATCTTTTTTGAATAGAGGATCATTTAGCGGTCATCACTTCTAAATTAACATGCAAACAATTCATCATAATTTAATGTTCACTATGAAATACTATCCATTTTATTTTAATCGTTGTGAAATATCCTTTTTGGATTTTAACGACCACCAATCATTCTTGTGTATCAATATCATTGAGATTTGAAGAAATTATGATCATCAATTTCACTATTTCATCATTCTTTACTCTATGTATTATACATATCAAAATTTGACGTTTTGTATACATAAGATAGGTACTACTCTGTGCATTTAACATACTACAAACACTATTCTCCTCCTCTTGTGATCTTCTTCTCCGTCGTCTTGGTGTTCTAAACCTACAGATATCGAAATAATCATATGTATATTTATTAGGACTTTTATAATTTTTACTATCAATATTATTGACTTTAAAGAATGTAATAATTATTCTTATAACTTCCACTAAGTATCAGCAAAATTACATATTTTTTTTTTTAATTAATTCCGTTCTCACACATACTCAGATTTACAGAATGTTGTTATACAGTAGAGCTAGTAAGACAATACAAATGTATGACGACTTGTCTGTACAGCTAAGAATTTGAATCCAATAAATTTATCTTTTCTAACTATGGAAAGAGACGTAAACCACAAATGTAGAGTAAAAAAGTGGACCATGATATTTTTTTCTCTCTTACGTCAGACGGAAATCATCATAGGTTAAATTATTATTCCATCTGCGTAGATGTTTCTAGACGCTGTCTAACAAACCTGACAAGAAGATATTTATGTGAATAACCTATCAGAACTTTTTTCAGAAATGTTTATGACATATGCTGGCACAAAATGTAACATAGTGATGTAACATTAGTTGGTACAGGTCCAAACATTATGATAGAATCAAATCCGTTGTATTATCTAAAACTTGACGGCACATATTAGAATTTATGGGTATGTGTCATATAATACTAACCGTTCTTGTGTAAAAAGTGACATTTCTTCTGGTTTAATATTTGGCGGAATGAATTCTTCTTTCTCAAGGTCAATATTTAGAATGTTATTAATAGCTGTTCCTTCGAAACACTCATGTTTACTGTGATAATTTACACGGTTGTCATGTGGTAATTCCATAGAATTACTTTTATACCCGTTTTCCCGTATCTTTGTCCTGGTTTGAATAACTTGTGTAATCTGCTTTTCGCCATCACTCTTATAAAATAAACTTTCAGTTGAAAGCTTATTAAATTGGTTGTCCTTTTCAATGAGTGTATCCCTTTGAATAACTGCTTTATCATCCTTATCATGCAGATCATGTGATGTACTAATGGTACTCAATTCTTTGTCCGCCATAAATTCATTATCCTCTTCGACTGTGAATTCACTTGGTGATGATAATATTTCATTCATAACATTTGTACTTGATTCCGTGTTTCCTAGAGCAATTGATGTGCATTGTTGGTGTGTAATATTGGTTTGTGACGCGCTTGGAAAGATATAAGTCTTTTCACAAATGACTCCTTCAAAAATAGCATTACTTTGGAGATTGTCTGCAAGGACTTTTAATCCACCATTTCTCTTCAACAAGTTGGTTATCTGATTGGTTACTTTGTCTAACATGCTCGTGTCTTCAAGAATTTGCGTTTCTATATTTTGAACATGTTTTTCAAGCTCTAAAACATAAAATACATTTATGTTTCAAATGCATTTCTACACTGAAGACTCAGATAACAGTTAAAACACAAAATGATCAATAATCCTGAACAAACAATTGCAGTAACCGTTAGAATAGCTGTCATGGGGGAAAAGTATGCATGAAAAAACCCTGCTATTCAATCATTTATTTATAAATGTACTTACGTTGAATTTTATTCGAAGCAGCAGCTGAGTTTAACGACCAAGCCTCCCTAAAACATTACTCAGAATTAAAATACACAATAGAACTTTTTCAGAAGGTTATACCTTTAAAACTTCAAAGAAAAACTTGCAGTTTATGATCCTTTTACACATAATTAAATTAAGGAAATAGGAAATTACAATAAGCTTAAAACGTTAGATGGC
Organism: Mytilus edulis; assembly: GCF_963676685.1. Taxonomy (NCBI): domain Eukaryota; kingdom Metazoa; phylum Mollusca; class Bivalvia; order Mytilida; family Mytilidae; genus Mytilus; species Mytilus edulis. The sequence goes on from NC_092347.1 coordinate 5,050,054, forward strand.
GAATCTCTTTTTAAAGTTCAACTGAAAAGTCTAAAAAGCACCATCGTTGGCTTTATTATAACAGTGAATACATTCAAAATGAAGGAAATATACTAATTATGTTGCTGAACTGAATTCCAATATGCAATAGATATTGTATCTCAACAAACATATTTGTTAAACTAATGCTGAATATAAGATAATCACCGATTCGATGTGATACGACACAATATTTCTGTTTGAGTTTTATTCAATGCACGGACGGTCTGTTCCAAAACAATAACCTTAAAAAGAAACAAAAATTGAAACCACATAAATTACAGATTCTTTCACCGCATAGATTGCTGTTATTATACCTTACATATATTATAAACAATTCTATTGGGCAATACGTTATCACGTGACATGGAATAATTCAGTTAATGTTCATTCAATTACAAAGAAGGACGAATAATCCTAAAAATTCACACCAGAATTGAATAACCCTATTATTCACCGGCGAATAACTTTTTGAGTTCCTTGATTTGTACACGAGTAATCTCCAATGAAAATGACGTCACAGATGTAAATACACAAAAATTCAACACATTCACGTTACAGAATGTCCACTGAAAGAAGAGGAAATAATACGTTTGACATGCATCTATTGCTATTGGTATCTCTTATAAACGGTCATTTTAAAGGCCATCAATATTTTACCAAAATATTCTACCTTTGTTGTACATACAAGAACTTCCACAAATGTAGCTGTGACACAAATGTGTTTTCGAACGTCATTGTCGTCAACTTGTGTTTGTTACTAAAATAAGGTTAGTGTGTTTTCAATGATTCAAACATGTCAAAAGGCCTTTCCACTGTTAGTTCGGTATAATAAAACAATTGTGGCCCCTTAGAAGCGATGAATATCCAAAATTGTCAACCCTTAAAATTTATTTCACTTCGGGCTGCGCCATCAATGAAATAACCTCCTCGTGTTGACAATTGTGGATATTCACCTTTTCTACGGGCCATTATTGTACTATTTGCCAATACAATGTTTATAAGGCCAGACGACGTTTTGTCTAAATAACACAGAGAAATAATATAAAAAGTTTCAAACATGACTAAAGGCATCTATCACATTGGAAAGAAAAACCTTACTGTTTTTCGAATACTTTTAAAAGTTATATGAACAGTTAAAATGTATTTCTTTTATCCAGTTGGTATGTTACTTTGTTAAAGCGCTGGTCTGAAATGTTATACATTGGTATAGGTGAATGCTGTTTCATTGTTGAAGTCAATATATATATATCATCATAAACAATGTAATTGGGAGATATATCATACCCTTCCGGAGCACCTGATTTCACTCCCGGTTTTTAGTGGAGTTCGTGCTGTTTCTTAATTATTATTTATAACTGTTGATGTAAATGTCCTTTGGTTTTGTGAGTCTTTGTTTACTCCTTGGTTTTGATTGTTATTGTCTTATCCCGTGGCTTTTTTGTTTCTGAATCTAATCAATGAGAATACAAAAGTAGAAACAGACTAACCTCGTCTTTTAGCCGATTTTCCACATCCATTTTCTCCTATCAGACGAGAAAAAATTTATGATGTTGAATAAAGTCATAAGAAACCTCAAATTAAAAAAAATCATGCATATGTTTTTTTAAAACTAAATGGATAGTTTTTATTATACAACTTATGTACATATACTTTTTTCTGAGGAAAATTCTTTAATTTGTCAACATTTAGAAGAAGTTTACTGATTTTTAATTGCTTGCTTCCAGGAAGCAATTCGCCGACATATTTTCCGTATGCATAGTGACCTGAGCATAACCCTTCTCTTAAAAATTCCGGTGATCGCAATACGCATGGATCTGTCATTAAAATAAACAATAATCTGATTGTTCATGTTAAACACTTGCTCAATACCCATGCTTTTTGTTATTTGTTTACTATAAGGTGACAATTGGTAAACTTCGGCTTTAAAACACGGCATTAAATGAGCAGCCATATTTGTTAAATCATAACAGACAGAGAGAAAACAAATTGACGATTATACGATATATTTGCGTAAAAATGACAAAATCGTGCATAGAGTTCTAAGTTTATGATATATATAAAAAAAGAAGATGTGGTATGATTGCTAATGAGACAACTATCCACAAAAGACCAAAATGACACAGACATGAACAACGCATTTGTTCAAGAATTGGATAAAAATTATTTTTCACCACTCACTGGTTTCATATGACTTTAAGTAGTTGGAAGTGAAATATGTGAGTATTGTTTTTGGCGGTATACATATTGATTTTGTTATTACTAAACCCAACTACAAATACTTTATACACATGTGCACATTCTCAGTTCTACAAACTTTCGATTTGTTATATTTTGTCATGAACAAGGTAATGTTTTTCTATGACTGGTAAGGACATCTTTTCGCTAAATCCATTTCATATCAAATGCGTACTGATTGATATTCTATTCTTAGACACGAGATTACTTTGAGATCTGTTCTATGTGTCTTTGATTTTGCTAGAGTTTTAAATGATTTGTATCGATCAGATGTATAAAGTCCTTTTCAATTGATTTTTTATTGTTTGTTCTTACGTTGTAATATTTCACCATTGTTCCAGGTTAGGGGTACGGGGTGAGGGGTACCAACATCACATCATGTATGTGCCTGTTCCAAGTCAGGGAACTTGTGAATCAGTGATTGTCTCTTGATGATTTTCATCACATTTTCTTTTCGTCTATTCTTTTATACATCAAACCGGATGTTGTTTTTTTCAGTGTGAATTTTGTTTTTACATTTGTCATTGCAATGCCTTGGTTATGAGTTTTATCCATTGTTGATGGCCGTATAGTGACTTAGAACTGATAACGTAAATATCATTTACCCCTTTCGAAACTTCATTCTCTGTTCAATTTATGTTTGGAATCCACTGTTACAAACCCTCATTCAAACCAATACAAACTTGAAGCTATAATTTCGGATATTGCAAGTCACAGACTTTTCAAGCCAGTTCGCATTGGAAAAGATGAAAAAGAGAAAAGATCTTTTCTTAATCTTTCCTTTGCCAACAAAGGTCTCGATGGCGTCAACCTAGGCAATATCCTTCATCATAAATTAGTGCAATCGAAAATACCTCCTTATTTCAAAGACCAGTCTGTACCAATAATTTCTTATACCTATACCAAACCTATTGCAACTAAAATTTTCAATTACAAACGCGTTTTGCAGGATCTCGATATTGATGACTTCAAGTCTAAACCTCCTGATTGCACTTGTGCTAGTTCCAAATTCACATATAATCCTGCTGGCCACGTTATTACCGGTGACCTTAACATTGTTAATAACACTTCTCTACGAAATGTGTTATCGAAAGGTCCCAAATATCGTGAGCCTAAATCCATCAATTGGAAATACAACTTTAAAATTTTGATGGATTCAGTCGAGGATTATGCCAGGCAATGGGCTAAGCGCGAGAAGGAAGACGTAGACACTCTTTCCGAATGGATTAAGGCAGTGAGGTCGTTGATACAAATCAGAATTAAGAAACTGAATGGGTCCATCAATAACCATGCTACGTCAATCTTTAAAGACCCAAATGTTGCAAAACACCTATCCGACCTCCATGACAAATATGTTGTTGTCCCTGCAGATAAAGCCCCAAATAACATCGTTTTTGTGTGTAAAAGTCACTACATCAACTGCTTGATAAACAAATTAGGTATTGACAATTCACTTGGTAACTCAACATATACCCTCACGACACTTACCAAAGAGGAAATCCTGGATAATCATAGGTCTGTTCTATGTTCCTTTGGAATTTCAACCAAAGATGAAGAACTGGATCTTCCATCACTGTATTGGATACCTAAACTACATAAGTGTCCTTACAAACAACGGTATATTGCTGGGTCTTCCAAGTGCTCCACGAAACCTCTTTCTAAATTATTAACATCTATTTTATCAGCAATCAAAGACGGGCTTCAAAGGTATTGTGAAACTGCCTATTCTAGAGGTGGCGTGAATCAGATGTGGATACTTAAAAATTCAAAAGATCTTTTAGAGTACATACAATCTAACTCTCTTTCATCTTGTAACAGTATTAAAACATTTGACTTTTCTACCCTGTACACAAGTATTCCACATTCCAAACTAAAAGACAAATTGAAAGAGTTGATATTACTTTGCTTCATAAAAAAGAATGGCCAACGTAGATACAAGTATCTTGTCTTAGGGAGGGATAAATCCTACTTTGTAAAGAATCACTCTGATTCAAACAAAAAATTCTCTGAAACTGATATTATCAAGATGCTTGATTTCTTGATTGACAACATATTTGTTACGTTCGGAGGACGTGTTTTTCAACAGACTGTCGGCATTCCAATGGGAACAAACTGTGCCCCTCTACTCGCCGACTTGTTTCTTTATTATTATGAGGCTGACTTCATGCAGGAACTTCTTAGGAAGAAAGATAAGAAGTTAGCAATATCCTTTAACTCTACTTTCCGCTATATAGATGATGTTCTTTCACTAAACAATTCAAAATTTGGTGACTATGTGGAACGCATCTATCCAATCGAACTAGAGATAAAGGATACTACAGATACAGTTAAGTCGGCTTCATATCTTGACTTACATCTAGAAATTGACAATGATGGTCGGTTGAAAACAAAACTTTACGACAAAAGAGATGATTTTAGCTTTCCAATTGTGAACTTTCCATTTCTAAGTAGCAACATTCCAGCAGCACCTGCATACGGGGTATATATCTCCCAATTGATACGATATTCCCGTGCTTGCATTTCCTATCATGATTTTCTTGATAGAGGTTTGCTGCTCACAAGGAAGCTATTAAACCAAGAGTTCCAAATGGTGAAGTTGAAATCATCCCTTCGTAAATTTTACGGACGCCATCACGAGTTGGTTGACTGTTATGGAATAACCGTTTCACAAATGATATCGGATATGTTCCTTACGTCGTAACTACAATCCCCTTCCCTTTCATGAATATGACCTACCGAATTAGACTATTTACCGGATTTGTAATCACTTAAGCAACATGACGGGTGCCACATGTGGAGCAGGATCTGCTTACCCTTCCGGAGCACCTGAGATCACCCCTAGTTTTTGGTGGGGTTCGTGTTGTTTATTCTTTAGTTTTCTATGTTGTGTCGTGTGTACTATTGTTTTTCTGTTTGTTTTTTTTATTTTTAGCCATGGCGTTGTCAGTTTGTTTTAGATTTATGAGTTTGACTGTCCCTTTGGTATCTTTCGTCCCTCTTTTGGTATCTAGTAGTAGGGTTGTCTCATTGGCAATCATACACACATCTTCTTATTTTAATATTATTAACGATGTTTATTTTGCAATTGTTTCGCGTCATCCGTTTTTCATACTTTTTTTAAAATATGCATTGCGCTCGGGGAAATAAAAAAACACTCATGTTAAAAATCAGGGATGTAACTCTCATTGATTCATTTTTGTTGTTGATATAGCAAGTTATGTAATTTTTTTGTGAACATAAATTTCTTCTTTTGTTTTACTAATGATTAGTGACGCTGTTTCTATAATTTATTATTTTTTGGTGTTAGTTGTATGATTTATTCAAATCAGAAATATAACGCTTACCTTTTATATATGAAGAGAGACTAAAGAATGTGTTAAAATTTTTATCAAACCAAAACATTGACCTTAACTCTGACACAAATATTTCCCAGCTTACTAGTTTTAATCAGATCTATTTACATCCCTTTTGTTTCGTCTTTGAATTATTTCCTTTGTATTTACCTTCCTTTGATGTTGTCATTTAATTTTAGGTTTTTCCAATCATGTTTCCCATTTTTGTTAATACTATAATAATGTTGCCGTAAACCATATATGCATTTTATAAATAGATATGTGTATATTATTTGATCTGTAAATAATGCTCTAGAAGTATTAAACATTTTCTGAGATTAAGATTTCTGGGAAATGTTGATATTGCTATTTTTATCATATCATCTATACATGTGTATCGGTCATATTTAAAACATCACATTTTATACTTTAAACTTTTCACAAAAGATAACAACATAAGATTGTAAGTTCGTATAGGTTAGTCAGTACTTGGCCATAGCTATAGAATATGACAAGTATTGTTCAACTAATGATATAAACCAAGTTTACTGCAAATATACTTAATGCTTATAAGAAACCAGCAAATTAAACATGATGGATATTTCATTAGATGCAATGTTATTCCACTTAATTTTGGTTAGGACAAACAATACTTTCGAGAATCTGAATTGTTTTCCTGATATATTATGACTATGACATTTAAATATTATTTAACTTGACTACAATCAGTGATGTCTACTTATATTTATTTTATTAATTAATATGTTTAGAAATGGTATTGAAGACTAATTTTATTGTTTAAAAAAACCATACACCTCTATAACATCCATAGCATCTATGGCACGAATATTTCCCCAGCTTACTAGTTTTAATCTCTTTTGTAGTCCTGTAATGTTATGTTGTCATTTCATGTTATATTTAACATTGCCATTAAATCGGGAGGTTTGGCATGCCACAAAACCATGTGAATTCGCATTGCTATAAGACGTGTCACGGTACTTTTCTATCCCAAATTCATGTATTTAGTTTTGATGTTATATTTGTCATTCTCATCTGATATTTTGTATAATGCTTAGTTCGTTTCTATGTGTGTTACATATCAATGTTGTGTTTCTGTTGTGTCGTTGTTCTCCTATTATATTAAATGCGATTCCCTCAGTTTTAGTTTGTAACCCGGATTTGTTTTTTGTATCGATTTATGAGTTTCGGACAGCGGTATACTACTGTTGCCTTTGTTTTGATATAAATTATAAATGGTAAATTTGTTAAAAAACCAACTCGTCATTTAATGCTAAACAAGTTTATACGGTGACGAAAGGTCCCTATGCTTGACAAATCAGACGTACGACTCGTTTTCATGATCCTCCTATTTAAATATTTATTTAATCTTACTCGACGCGTTATGGAACTTCGATGGTGCTTCACCTCAATGTTGTCTATTAAGGAGCCCTACACAGCATGCAACGACAAGTGTTGAACATTGAATATACGTGCGATATATAAATTTTGAGACATACGAGAAATGAAAACAAAATAATACCAGGGGAAAGAGGTCACTCTTCAAAACTTCCTAAGCAAAACATGTGTTCGTTTAATAACTTGTTGATATTTCTCGCCTCCATGTAGTAATGCACATTGTTGACTTGTTGTATTGTGTCTGTACACCCGTGTTAGGCTCACCTATATAATCCTTGTTTCAGCGTTTAATAGCGTTTTCACCCTGAACATTCATGAGCAATTAGACACTGGACGTTATAATCATCAATCTTCCAATCATGTTCATTGTTTAATCGTCATTATCAAATACAAAATATTGGTGTTACCACTAATGCTGGCCCGACCACAAATGACATACCAGAAAGTAGTACATATTTAACACAAAACAGTTCCATCGCATGAGTGTTACTTTAAAACATGTTTAATATTTAAGTTTTTTCTGGTCTGTAATAAAAGCTGCAAGACTGCTGATCATTGTAGAACCCTTTTAAATTATAATTTTGATTATTTAAAGCTGCATCAATGTTTTTAAAAGAGGGACGAAAGATACTAAAGGGACAGTCAAACTAATTAATTGAAAAATAAACTGACAACGCCTGGCTAACAAGAAAGAAGACAATCAGACAAACAATAGAACACATGACACAACATAGAAAACTAAAATATAAGCAACACGAACCCCATCAAAAACTAGGGGTGATCTCAGATTCTCCGGAACGGTAAGCAGATCCTGCTGCACATGTGGCACCCGTCGTGTTGCTTATGTTATAACAAATTCGGTAAACAGTCGTATTCTGTAGGTCACATTCATAAAAGGGAAGGGGATTGTAGTTATGGCGTAAGGAACATATCCGATATCATTTGTGAAACGGTTATTCCATAACGGTCAACCAACTTGTGATGGAGTCCGTAAAATTGACGAAGGGATGATTTCAACTTCACCATTTGGAACTCTTGGTTTTATAGCTTCCTTGTGAGCACCAACCCTCTATCAAGAAAATCATGATAAGAAATGCAAGCACTGGAATATCGTATCAATTGGGAGATATATAACCCGTATGCAGGTGCTGCTGAAAAGAGGGTTCATTTTCCCTGTTAGTCAGGTCTGATGTTTCTGTTTTTAGTACATCCGAAGTTCCGGCAACCAATTCTTTCTATTATTCCTTTGAAGATAATTCCAAGACACCGTACAGTGTTGCTTTGACATGCAATGCTTGTCACTTACTTTAAACTTGAAATTGAGTAATTTAACATAGGAAGGCAATGGGACCATGCATTAGTGATGTACTTCCTATATCAGTATATAGTGCAAAGTTGTAGATTTATTTTCTTGATATACATTTAAAATGTAATTTTTAAGGTGTTAAGATGTGTATGAAAATTAATAAATCAATGTCTATAATAAGTTGATGTATAATAATTTGTAAGTCTTGTAAAAAGGAAACTTTTGAAACAGTCGGGATTCCTAATTGTACAATTAACGCCATGTTCGCATTATCATTTTTATAATTAGTAGGTCATAGATTACTTTAACTAGGATTATGTTCAAATGGCATTACCACGAATCTGTCCTCCACTCTTAAGATTCATGATTTGTTTACTCAAAATTCAATTAATATCATTTGATTTTTGATACTGATATTGCATTATACTTGTCCCTTTGCTGCTTTTATAATGATCATTGTATTTAATGCTTTTCTTCGATTAGAAGTTAAATGCCGCTAAAGGATACTTTTCCTTTTTTTTATATTTCTTAATTGCATTTAAAACAAGAGGCTCGCAAGAGCCTGAATCGCTCACCTATTATTTGTTTTGCTTACATCTTTCATCAATGATTATTTTTGCTTTTTACCCATATGTTCCATTTTAGCCATAGTGTATTCATTTCTCGACGTACAAGGAAATGAAATACACAAGTTATACTAGATTCATTTGAGAAGACTTTTAAAGTTAAAAAACACTAAACAGCTTGTGTAAAATTGTCCTTGAAAAGCAATTCCTCCTAAAGGGGTCAAGTGACAATTTTGGTCAAATTCATTTTTCGTAGATCTTACTTTGCTGAACAATATTGCTGTTTACAGTTTATATCTATCTATAATAATATTCAAGATAATAACAAAAAATCTGCAAAATTTCCTTAAAATTTTCAATTTAGTGGCAGCTACCGCATGTCAGATTTGCTCTAAAAGATTTAGTTTTTGAGCTAATATAAGCCAAAAACTCGTTTCACCCCTATGCTTTATTTTAACCATGGCGGCCAAGTTTGTTTATAGATCAAAACTTCGGATACATTCATTAACTAGATACCCTTAGGAACATTTAGTTAAAGTTTGAAGGTATTTGGCCAAGCAATTTCAGAGAAGAAGATTTTTTTAACAGTTAACGACGACAGGCGACAGACGACGACGGACGCCACATGTGATGGCATAAGCTCACTTGGGACCCTTTGGGCCCCGGTGAGCTAAAAAGAACACGATTAATTAATAATTGAAATATGTATATTCATATAACCAATAATGAAAGTAAGTATTGTACTCTGCTACATTGCGAAATTATCAGAAGTCGAAAAGGTCAATAATTTAGAAATTGTTAACTGATATATATCCTGTTTTAGTGTTTTCCTGAATAGATGCCAACATCGGGTTTTCTTTGTTTACATATTGACTCTTGCTTTTAACCTGGCCAATCATATTGCATCTTCTTATTTTCACATTTAAGTGGGTGTTGTTCCAACTTAAATATCATTGGATTAACTACCTGTTGAGAAAATGTTAAATTTTGTTTTTGACTGAAGCATACTTTATATGAACTAGCTTCCATATTATATTTTCGGATGGAAAAGCTGTTTTATATAGGTCGTCCGCCACAAATTAACGGGTCTAAAATAATAAATAAATTAAATATTACACTGAAATATTATTATTCTGGCATAATACATGTATGATGACAAAAGCCACACAGAAAAATATAAAACAATAAGTATTCACAATGAAGTTTGCAGTAATAAAACTTTGTTAGCACTCCCTTTCAAACCAATGCATTCACATGAATAATTTGTTTAAATCTTAATTACATTAGTCAATTTAAAGTTTGTTTTTATCTGCTGTACTTGAATGTTTACTTGAAGCATACATCATGTACATATACAGAAATATAGTTCATTTTCAGGGTAGTACCAAGTATCAATCTGAAAGTAAAACCACACAAATTAGGAGATACTATCGAACACATAATAATTTAACGATAACGGTTAACATTACACTATATCTACTAATTGTAAAATTGAATTGATAAGTTCAACATTTTCATTTGTTAAATATCATTTCTTGTTTGTAAGAAATTTTCCATTAGGCACAAAAGAAAACGGTTTTGTGGTATCGATATTAGAATCCATCAAAATGCTACATAATAAGGTTATGGCAAATAAAATTAAGACGATGCTTTTAATACATAATTTCGTAAATATAAAATTTCAATCCTGGTATCTATGATGAGTTTATTTACAACCACGGGGTCGATTCCAATGCTGGTGGAGATTTAATTCCCCGAGGGTATCACCAGCCCAGTAGTCAGCACTTCTGTGTTGACTTGAGTTATCGTTGATATGTTCGAATTCATAATTATAAATTAACTGTTAACAAAACTTTGAATACTTGAAATATTAAGGCTTTTCTATCTCAGGAATGTATTACCTTAGCTTTATTTGGCAAAACTGTGAGGAATTTTTGGTCGTCAATGCTCTTCAACTTTGTACTTTATTTGGCCTTTTTGATTCGAGCGTAACTGATGAGTATATTGTAGACAAAACGCGCGTCTGGCGTAAATATAAAGTTTCCATCCTGGTATCCATGCTGAGTTTATTTATTCATCTTATTAAATTATGCGTGGTATTTATTGCTTGGATGAAATTCGTAAAGCTCAAATAAAGTCCATACGTCGCTTAGTGTTTTATTAACTGGTTCTCCTCTACACCTAAATTGTTATGTTTTTTATTGTGTTCATAGTTACAATGAGTAAAGCAAACATGTCCGAAATGGAGTGACAACCACTTACCTTTCTGGCGAACCATAATCACCGCTGGTGTTTGCTAGGTACAGTTTTTAAGCTTAAGTTATCTTTGTATTGGAAGTTGCTGTGGTATGTCATTTTTTTATTCGAATTCCACGTAGGGGTTTTTCTTTTATTTGATTGTGCTATTTTAATGCCATCATTGTATTTCTTCATTTTTTGTATTCATGCGTGCTAAATTGTTTTTGAAGATACATATGTCGTAAAGCAGATATATTATATTAATTAACGCGAAAGCTATGCTCTGTAGGAGTTACAGTCACTTAAGGCATTTTAAAAACACTGTGTACAACGGTTTATAAAAGTCAACACTATTATTTGAAGCTTTGTTCTCAGTAACAACAACATACTTATTGTGAATAGATGATAGACATTTGTTATAATTGTTGGAATTTATAATTAAAAGGTCCACAATTGCTGACAATTAAACGCTTTTTGGTATTAATTCGAAAAGCATGCAGCAAGATGGCATAAAGAAGTCTAGGATTTTATAATCAGATATATAACTTACCTTTCCTCCTAACAGCCAGTTCTGTTTTATTTTTAACATTTTCTTGTATCATTCTCGAAAAATGTATTAAATATCTGTTATAAAGTAGAATTTCGTTATCATATCACACACTTTTGTTTATTATATTCGACAATTCTATCATGAAATAAATAAATAAATAAATAAGTGATATATAAACTTCAAAACAAAATGACATCATTATATTAACAAATATTGATACAGGTAACAGTAATGATCCTAGGCTCAAATTGTAGAATTCAATTAGGAAGACAATTCGATATCTATAATTTTCGTCCATATTGTAATTTGATACTGTTCTTTATCATATTTTATATCTAAGTGTTCATTTCCTTCATTTGTCTGGTTTTATATTAATGCTCACATTTACCAAAGTAATCACTAATACGTACGTTGTGTGATCCATCTCGATAATGATTTTTCCTGATTTCTTCCTTTGATAGGCTTTTTCAATCTTTACATTTATTCCGGAAGGATATTTTGTCCATTGTGAAACTCTCTTGTATTCCCAAATAGCACTGACTGTTGAAATAAAGATAATACACATGAAGGGATTATATAAATGGTCCGAGACCACAATTATTTAGTAGTGCATTTCTTTAAGAAAATAAATGAAAATTAAAAAAATCCAACCTGCGCTTTATCAATAAAATATTTACAGTGTGTTGTACAACTTTTGGGACAAATTATATCAAAATTATAGAAAATTTCATAAGCTCTAACTCAAAATATAGACATTTTTATGTTAAGGGGTCTTGAAATCTTTTTACAAATACATTTTGAAGGAGGGGTATAAAAAAAATTTGCAAGTAACACAAATCCCTCTCATTCATTGGATATAATTGTCAGTTTTCCTATCGAAGGCTGGTAGTTTTGAACTTGAACACCAGCTTCCTCAACCTATAAAAACTGGCCGCCACGAATAGCCCAAAAGCGGTGCTTGAAGGTGGCGTTAAAACACAGAAAATCAAATCAAAATGTTGAATCATTGCTTAAGCTGTGTTTCATTATCGTTTATTATTTTTATGTCACTTCTTCTAACAAAATGTTATTTATAGACTATGCGATATCTAACATGAAAAGTCCTTTTTTGCAATGGAAGCATATTTTTACCATTGATATCATTTTATTTGAAGAAGCATAAAAATGATATACATCGTTAAGCTTCTTTCAATATTTTCGATCAAAATCCCCACTCGCAGTTGACTAAACAAAAACATATGAGCAGTGCTTTTTTTTTTCTTTTCTTTTTTCAAAACCATAGAATTACATGACAAATTACAAGCAATTTTCTACAACTTAAAAAAAACGGAAAATAGGAATACATTATTATAAACAGTATTTAAATTCGTGTTCAGTATTTTTGTGATTTTACTTTTTAGTTGATGTATTTATAGTACATTCTTAACGATTACAGACATTTTGGCAAGATTTGCGCAATACGTACACATGTGTGTTTTCACGAGAATTAAAATTTGTAAACTGTAGTGTTTTGACTTTTTAAGGTAATTAATTATCACTACATGAAATCGTCTTACCTGCTACATCTGAATATATAGGTATAAGGTAATCATCTGTATCACAATCATTTGATTTGATTGTATTTGAATCATTGTGATGTTTCATGATTTCTCTTTTCTTCAACCTTTGTTGGGTCTTGTTATACTTCTGTGTTTCCTCGTTCTGTAAGGCATTGCTATTACTTCAATAAAAAAATGAAACATAAAGTATAACTTTATTGCGTCAGAAGCGCTTTTCTTGATTTGACTTCGCCAGGAACTCTCGAGAACATATATTTGAAAGACAAGTATGTATAAGACCAGAATAGTTGTAAGCGTATCACTGTAACAATGGGTTACGAAATGGTTACAAATCAATTCAAACTCCATTATGGACTGACAGTAATTTATTGTATGAAAACACCTAATGTTTCATCGGATATATCATTACATAAGTGTTGTTAACGTTAATGCTTTTTATTATTGCATCTAATGTCATCCGAGAATGTATTGATATAGTATAGTGTTTTTGATTTAAGACAACTGCTTATCTATCTATTCCTTTGGTAATGTTTTTTTTTTGTCTTTTTCTTTTTTGATATTCTACCGAATAGCAACTCTTTGAAACTAAATAGATGCATTGGTAAATGAAACGAACAGCGGTATACTTCTGTTGCCTTTATTTTTGATAAAAAATTTGGTCGCTTAGATATTAAATGAAATATATTTTAATGTAAGTTCACGTACCTCTATATAATTCATTGCAAAAATGAATTACACTTAAAACTTACCTTAACTTTATCTCAAAAAGTCCCTCATATCCCATTTTGTATATGCCTACATTTTTGTTGTCCCATCTCACCTAAAACATAATTTTTCTTTTATTATTTCTAAAACGCATGACTCCAAAACCAACAAACTAGTTTCAATTCAAACTCTTGAACCACTAGATAATTTCATGGTAATAAATTCAACGAATAAAATAATGACAAATAAATACATAGTGAAGTCAATCATTTTCATCATTTTTGTGTAGCAGTCATACAATCTATGACAAACCAGACGATTATTATTTTGAAATTATCAATTTCCCGCACTTTAATAGCAATATAAAAGCTTTTAAAAAGAAAGTTCAGCAGAAGATACCAACACCTTGTTGAAAAATATTCCGTTTCAATTTCAAAAATAGTACACGAAGTATATATTCTAGGTACTTACGTTGTTTATCATCTTAATAACGTGTAATAGTATTATTTTGTTTATCTTTGTAAAGTATTTCTTAGCTGTTAGTCTATTGCTGGTAGTATCCATATGACGTAGCTCGGTACTAATTCATCCTGTCATTACGTAATGTGCTTTGTTAACTTTTATATTCTTGGCTTTCGATTTTACTACTGTGCTTTGTCTATTTGCCTTTTTGTTTTTCTTTATTGTCATATTTGTGTGTTTTGATAGTGATGAAGATTATAACACAATGTTGACTGCCATTTTAATATTTTTACCATTTCACACATAGTTGCCAATATATTCGAACTTTTTTTCATACAAATGAAAGGTGTATGTAGCACAAAAAAAACAGGCTTACATCCAACATTTTCAGTATAATAAAAGCATGAAGTCAGTTGTTATTCATTACTTTGATGTGTTTCAGCTGTAGAATATGCAATTTGCCGAAGGACTTTTCGTTTAGAATTTTCAGCAAAAAGTTCTTAAAACATCATATCATATGTAAAAAAATCAATGTATAAATACGCATAGTTCTTTTCTATATTTTGTAGCAGTTTTAAAATGTAACTTCGTCTGCTTGGGGATAGTTTAATTGTCCTCAGTTGTGAAATTTATTCTTGTTAACATGATACTTTGATGTTCATTAATAGAAGTTTCTTATAGACAAATCTCACCACTACTTTTCCTTCTTCTAGTATATCCAATACTGTTCCATACGTTCCTCTGCCTCCATCAGTATCTGCATACTTCCAATCCTGGCCTATGAGTAAACCCAATTATTAGTTGTTACATATAAGAAATTTCTATTTAATTTAGACGATCATCTTCTTTTCTATTATGGATGGATAGTTTCACGAGTTATATATTTTGAAACATATCAATTTTGATCTTGTTATTATCTTATTATATTAAATGTTAATAAATACAAAATTACTTGCGAATCTTAATGTTAATGATATATCAGTATTTTAAATACCTCTGACAACCCTACATCCAACTGCTATCGGTTCACCGACCAGCATTCTAACTTCGTTAACTTTTACTATATGCTGTTCCTCCGGCTCGTCATCATAGTCATAAAAACATGCTAATCCATGATCCCATTCTACCAGTACATCACCTTAGATATTTAACAAATAGTTCAAAGAAAATATAAGACAAGACTGTATTTTCAATATTTTTAATTTCGACCGAATTATTTGAATATGTCATCCTATTCCGCATGCGTTGATTTTATAACATGTAGGTGACCAGACAGTGTTTTGATATCAAAATTCAAAATGTTTTGATTTCAATTTTAGTGTGCTACCTGACTAGCCTTCGTCAATTACGCTCGAGAACAAAGCTTTAGTTATTCGTTATTAACTTATCTTTTCATGTTTTTTCATGTCGTACATTATACAAGACCGACGGTAGGTATCAATTGGTTTTTTGTGTGTGTCTGGGAAATGAAATTATTTTTCTTTAAGAATTGAGATTCATGAACATTTGGTCATTTGACAGAATGAAAGGTATATAACGATGTAAGAAATTCAAGAACTTGCACGGAGAAAGCACACTATTGTATTTTAAATTTTACACAAGAAACGAACCTTCGGAAGTCAAAATCGATTTCCAGTACAGTGCGAATCAAAACGCTGATATACTTCATTGTAATACATTTTGAATTATCAAATTTATCTCATATAATGTACTTTTATTGTAGTCATTAATAAACATAACGTCACAGTTAGGGTCAATATCCATAATGCGCCTCAAAATCAGGCACTCAAAAGTTGTGTGTAAACAAAAAATCTCTGTGCAGTGATATTTGACATATATCTCAAATATATCTATATTATAAACAAGTGACTGAGCTTAACCATTTGTGTTGATTGCGAAAGTAGATAAATATAGAATAAATGTGGAAAAACTATTGAGATATTAAATGTGTTCAAAGTGTTATATTTTAGAAGAACTCATTGTGTTTAAAAGGTGGTTTTTTTTACCACGAGGATCCGCATCACGAAAGAATTTTAGGAGTGTGCTTATTTACGGATAAAATTAATCTCACAAAAAGACACAACATTTAAAACTAAAGACTAAGCAACAAGAATCCCACTGAAAACTGAGGGTGATTTTATGTGCTCCGGAAGGGTATGCAGATCCGTCCATTTTCACTTGACTAGTACACATTATTGTTAAGAGGCAAAGGGAAGTGTGCCCCCTGGTGCGGGTTTTCTTGCAGTGTTGTCTCTTTGACACATTTCCCGTTCCCATTTTTTGATAAAATAAGTAAGATATTTTATTGAACTGCAGTTTACTTAAAAATAAAGAGTAAACAATACCTGACTTTTAATTGAAACTCGGTATCGGCTGGGTTGATTATTCAAAGGACTGACATATCGTTCCTCCATATAGATATATGAAATACGTAGATAAATCAATACACTTACCAATAAAAGAGTGAAAACGCCATCTTCCACCCCTAGTTTTGTTTAAAATGAGTAACAGTTGATCTTGCTTAAGTTTTTTTGTTGCTTTTCATTGCGATTTTTTTTATGTCTGTAATATTCATATCGGTAATACATGTAGCCCTGTCTATGAAATGTCATGAAAAACGTGTTTCGATTTCAAAAATTCACATTCGGGACTCACATTTCACGGTATGAAAAAGTAACAATGATTATTGAATTGAGAGATCTATTGAGGTTACATATAAATAATAGTGCAGCGGTTACAAGCATATTTCAGAAGAATTGTGCACATCCTGGTACAAGCATGAAATTTGGCATCAAGCTTCCTTTAGCATTACTCTTTGATTTCAGATAGGGAGGCAATCTGGAAAAAAATCCACCAATTCTGGTAAAATCCAGTTTGGCGGACATTATACTTAAATCAGCCCAATATCGAGGGATGGTGTGTGAAAAGGTGTTATAATCATGCTACTATCCTTATATTCGATTAAAATTTTTGTTCTCTGCTACTTTTGGATACATTATATCGATAACATGTCTTTGAAAACCCTACTTCCAGTTAAATTCAATATGGCGCAATGTATTGATATAATATAAGAGTCAATTACAATTTTGGTAGTGCGTAATATCATTTTGTATCTTCCTCATACGTTGTAGTATAACAAAGGTAGGTTTTTTTATATTCAGATAGATCAGTTTCCATGCTTCATGTGTAATAAAGGGTACTGTTGATTACCTAAAGTTAAAAAGACCTGTATTGACCAGTTAAGCGTCTTTAAACACTTAATGATCACCTTATCCTATGTTGATATATACGGGAATAATTAAGACGGAAAACAAATTTAACCTTACCATTAGGTGTACGTATACCAACCCAGGATATCTGGACCGTGTGTGTTTCTTAATGGTGCCGTACTAGTATTCTGATATCGATTTCATGTATTATTGAAGATGGGCAAAAGATACCAGAGTGACACTCTTTAAAGTAAAGATAAGGCGGATCAAATGTACAGATTCTGATGTATTTATTAGAAATCAATAGTAACCTGTGTACAGGCATTATGACTGCAATGTGTGTAGACAATTTGTCATACACATATTAAATAAAATTGCTTCACCAATGATAATATTTTAAAATCTATTCATTAATATTATAACAGAAAAGTATGTGTCTGAATGATTATCGAATAAAACATGAATACACGATATGAATCAGTAGAACAAACCTGGCATCATTGCCTGCGATCGACAAACAATGAGGATTATTTATAGAGACATTTCATATCATCATTTGAAGTTTAAGTTTTGGACTATAAAGAATTAGGTTTAAATGTAAAATTATCAAAATACCGAACTCCGAGAAAAGTTCAAAACGGAAAGTCCCTAAATCAATGGCAATATCAAAATACCAAACACATCAAACAAATGATTAACAATTGTCATAAAGCTCCAGTCATACTAGACCACGGTCGCACCACGCTCACTGTGATCTAAAATGAATTCAAGTCGTGCTGAGGTCGCGGTATGAGCGGAAGAAAAATGTAAATTTTCATTTTTTTCACATTGCTACTACGTCCTCATTACGCATCTTCAAAGATCCCACTTCGATTATACCACGACCATTCTTATATCATACCACGTTCATACCGAGATCTTACTACGCTTTTAGCAATAAAGTCATCATCGTATTGCATATCAATACTTCTCACTGATACGTAGAGTTTTTTTCAGAAACACCATAGTCATGCAACCAAAATCTACCAGAACTCGTGGGCGTGGTAGCGGTAGAGGTAGAGGCAGAGGCAGATCTGAGGGTAAAAAATCATTATGCAGTAGAGATATATCGGACCTACCAATCCAATCTGAATCACAAACTATTGCTGGTCAGTCAAGATACAATGATGCTTTAGTGAACGATAGAAAGGATTACATTGATGTGTCAAGCATAGTTGAGTCGTTGGAGAAAATGACAAGACGTCCAAATTACATACAAACAAACAAAACCAGGAAAGCTTTTATATGTTATATGACAATAACAATGACCCTGATGGTCATAGTCTGAACGTAAATAGGTCGAAAGAAGAGCACAATGAGGACGGCATGGGCGTGCTAAAATCGTACTATAAATGAAAAAGAAGACGAGTAATATGATTGACAATGCGGCAACTGTCCACAAGAGACTAAAATGACACAGACATTAACAACTATAGGTCACCGTAAGGCTTTTCAACAATGAAGAAAGCCCATACCGCATAGTAAGCTATCAAAGGCTACGATATGACAATGTAAAACAATTCAAACGAGAAAATTAACGGCCTTGGTCTTGAACAGCGTACTATGAACGTGGTATAGTCGTAGTAGAAACGTGGTTGGGTAGCGTTAAGAACGTGATGGTCGTAGTAACATCGATGTGAATGGTAGAGCAGTCTCCTCAAATAGAATCGCGCTTTCGCTACGCTGTCGCTTTGACGGTACCGCGACCTTTGCAATCTTACCACGACCTTACTGCGCTTCTTATACGACCTGATTTTGCCACGACCGCACCACGATTGTTTTGAACATGTTCAAAGTTGGCCACGCTCATCACGATCATGAAGACCTCACCACAACCGTACTACGGCCTTACTGCGATCTGCACGATCGTCAAAATTTGCACTTTTGCCAAGTGTGATTGCGGTATTAACTGACTATCAAGATGAATAATTTCTTGATTAACAACATATTTGTTACGTTTTGAGCACGTTTTTTTTTACAAATTTCGGCATTCCCTTGGGAATCAGTTATGCCCCTCATCTTGCTGACTTGTTCCTTTATTCGTATGAGGCTGACTTAATACAGGAACTTCTTAGGTGCACTCTACTCCAATCTTAATTGACTAGGATAAAGATACCATGGGACAGTCAAACACATAGATTAATAATTAACTGACAACGACATGGCTAAAAATAAATACAAAAAGAGAAATAATAGTACAGAAGAAACAACATAGGAGACTAAAGACTAAGCAACACGATCCCCACCAAAAACTGGGGCGGGTGATCTCAGGTGCTCCGGAAAGGTAAGCAGGTCCTGAAAGTGTGTTCCCATTGCAACAAATATCATAGTATATACCTTTTCATTGACTAACGGTTTATTACAATGTACTTTATTTCCGTGTATAAATGCTGATAAACGATGAATGACCGACACCTCGTGATTTGACGGTCGATTGAATAATTTAAAACGTCTCAATATATTTTTGATAGTTTTTTACCTATTCATTTAAATAATGTTTATATCTTCTAAAAAAAAGTTGTGCTTACCGTCTCGACCTTGTCCAATGACAGTTCCTGCAAGACCTAAATCTTTATTTCCGCATCTACAATTCGGTCCTTTCCTGACTCTATCACCTAGTTTAAGTGTGTTAAATTTTAACTCCACAAACTGACCTCGCATATTATAAATTTTTAAAGGGTTGCTAAATTCTTTTACCATATCTAGACAGTCGCCCTAAAAATAATTACAAAATTTGGATTGATTCTTATCTTTCCTCAGTTATATTTTCATTTTACAAACTGTTTTAGTCGTAAATGAAAACTAACGTTATAGCATGTTTATCGCCTATTCCTTCGAGTTTCAATCAAAAATCTAGATTTAAGAGATTCATAATCAACAATTATTTATGAGCCGAATTTTTGAGGTTTCTTGTTCTAAATGAAACCAGGTGATCCAATCCATTGTCTTTTTGAATATGGTTTCAAATATTTAGAAAAAAATGATGGTCACAAACTTGTTAACCAATTATGACTTGAAATCAGTTGAAACATGAGGATTTCGTCATAACTCATAAGAGGGTAAGCAACAGTGCGTTTAAACAATAAGATTATATCTCCCTCTCTATTCACGAAAATAAATAGATGCAGTAAGATCAATATTAAGGTTATTTTTTATTCTGTTTAAGAAGTATAAAGAATGAAGGAATAACGTGAGGATACCCAAATTGAACCTATTTTGACAATTTTTTTCACGTTCGTTTTTTATGATATAGATAAAAGTTTCCATTCTTTTTTTTTTTTTTTTGTAGACGTATTCATTTTATCTATGAAGCTACACTAATTTAATTTTGAATCACTACTGAATCATAGAAAAATGGGTGTGTACTGACCTCCAAACGACCCATGATTCTGTAATAGGGAATACCGAAATTGCATCCATGTATTAATTCACATCCTTAAATATCGTATAACAGATGTTTTGTTTAATTTCTTCAAATATTTAGAACAATTTGACATCATTTGATAATTACTATTTTTCAAGAAGTGGATGCTTGTGACATATTTGTTTTAATCATTTTTAAAAGTAACAGTTTGTGAAAGTTTCCGTAGATTTAACTTTTCCAGTAAATGCTTTATTTGTTGAGATATACTTTGGAAGTTTGGCATATATTTCAATATATTTACTTCTGCTTAAATACGTGTATAATGTCAAATTAGAAATATGCAAATTGTTTAGTATCAAATAAAACTTTTAAGATTTCCACAGCTTTTTGTTGAATAAGTGCAACTTTGTAACTCGGTGCCATTTGCGAGCTATGACATTAGCTGTAACACATTTTTTTTTTATATGTAAGCTCTTTAAATACTTGCGTTTCGTGTGATTAAGAACCAAGTCGAACAGAAACACATGTTGAAGTAATAAAAGAATTGATTGTTTTTTGTTACACTTTCTTTAAATGGAGCAAAAACGTTTTCAATTAACAAAAAACTTCTTGGTAATGTCAGTTAAAAGAAATAATTGCGTCATTTAAAGTAAATTTTGAACAAATAAATGATATGTACGTTTTTGAATATGTTATTTATGAAATACGTGTCCGCTTGTATTTAAGGTCGTTCAGCTTGCACACTACGTATCGTAATAAAAAATAAAAAATGTCTTTCATTTCAAAATCCATTTCTTTCCCAACTACACACTTTTTATTTCGTGTTGTCTTTTGTACTAACAGCTAAAATTCCGTTAATTCTCTAATGTAGCAAAACGTCGTATATCATTCAAATTGTTTACACAAAATAAGTTGAGTTTTTATAGCAGTACATTAGTAGAATTGACCCTAATTGTACTAGAAAACTTTAATTAGGATCTCCAATAGACATGTGGTGTTTTTTTTTATTCCTATTGGCTTTGCAAAATATTGAATTTTTACTTGTTTGGTCATATTGTTAGATTTATTGTATTATTGCGCCTTAGTATTTCCATTCTACTCTACTCATTTGTGCAAATTTATCAGACTGATTAATAAACAGCTGGACTTTTAGGGGAAACATTGTTTAATACCTTTTATATAATATTGTATACATGCATAATTGTGTTTTTATATTACATGTAGCTGGAAATATTTTTCCATTTGTAGGTCATACATTTGTATTAATTCTGACTATATGTTATATCATTAATGTTTATAATATCTCTGTACCATGGATTTTGGTTTATGAGAATAAAGATATATTCTCCAGGGTGATAAAAGTAAATATCCTTAAAAATGTATTTTTAATTGATGATGAAAACATACATCAACGAGATATGTAAATTTTATAACGAACTGACACTGAGAAGCAACATAATATCCTTTCATAACAACATTATCTTTAGCTATCTATCATCAGGTTTATTGAACCATAAAAACGTTTTCTTAATACAGAATTAATTTCTTTTAAATGTTATTGCTAAAAGCTCGTTGTTTTCAATTTTGGATCGACATGTGGAAAATCTATTTTATGAAAACAAACTTTTAAAAAAGTGATGGAATTTTTTTGGTGACAAAATTTTCAAGAATAGTTGCGAGGTTATCTATGTATATGTAGTTAATTTTACATGATGTTTTAAGTAATGGCAAAAAAATGTTCCTGTGAATATATTTTGTCAAAGAGCACTTCCCATAATAAAATTGAGAATGGAAATGGGGAATAATAATGTATTGTTTACAAACTAAATTCAAAACCTTACATGAATATCAGCCATATATTCTGATATTTTCATCCTGATAACATCTGTGCTTTGGTTTTCGGAAAAGCGTTTATCAGCTACTATTCGTAATGCAATTTTCTGTAATGTAAATATATAAATAGTGCACTTTAGGAAAGTAACATTTATAACATTCATTATTATTATTAGTCATGTTAGTATAATTTAGAGTTGTACAGTAACAAAGAAGTTGACAAATACCAACTGAAATTGCAATCATCATATTTCAATATTTGCACTGTTTATAGATATAAGAAGATGTAGTATGAGTGCCAATGGAATAGTTCTCCATCCAAGTCACAATTTGTAAAAGTAAACGATTTTGCGTCAAACTACGGTCTGCAATACTGAGTCTTGGCTGACACCGAACAACAAGCTATAAGGGCCCCAAATAGTAATAGTGAAAACCATTCAAACGGGTAAACCATCGGTCTAATCGATATAAACTAGAGGCTCTAAAGAGCCTGTGTTGCTCACCTTGGTCTATTTGCATATCATAAACGAAGAACACAGATGGATTTATGACAATATTGTGTTTTGGTGATGGTGATGTGTTTGTAGATCTTACTTTACTGAAAATTCTTGCTGCTTACAATTATCTCTATCTATAATGAACTTGGCCCAGTTAAGTTAAAATATTTTATAAAAATTGTTAAAAATTGACTATAAAGGGCAATAACTCCTTTAGGGGTCAATTGACCATTTTGTTCATATTGACTTATTTGTAGGTCTAACTTTGCTGTACATTATTGATATTTACAGTGTATCTCTATCTATAATAATATTCAAGATAATAACCAAAAGCTGCAAATTTTTTTCAAAATTACCAATTTAGGGGCAGCACCCAACAACAGGTTGCCTGACTGGTCCGAAAATTTCAAGGCAGATAGACCTTGACCTAACGAACAAATTTATCACCGTCAAATTTGCTATAAATGCTGCTTTGGTTTCTGAGATATGAGTCAAAAGCTGCATTTTACCCTATGTACCATTTTTAGCCTTGTCGGCCATCTTGGTTCACAGGCGGGGTCATCGGACACATTTGTTAAACTAGATACCCTAATGATGATTGCGGACAATTTTGGTTAAATTTGTCTTAATAGTTTCAGAGGAGAAGATTTTTGTAAAAGATTACAAAATTTTACGAAAAATTGTTAAAAATTGACTATAAAGGGCAATTTCTCGTTACGGGGTAAACTGACCTTTTCGTAGATCTTACTTTGCTGAACATTATTGCTGTTTACAGTTTATCTCTATCTATAATAATATTCAAGATAATAACCAAAAACGGCAAACTTTCCTTAAAATTACCAATTCAGGGGCAGCAACCCAACAACGGGTTATTCAATTTATCTGTAAATTTAATGGCAGATAAATTTTGACCTGATAAACAATTTGTATCTGATTTGCTCTAAATGCTTTGGTTTCAGAGATATAAGCCAAAATGTACATTTTACCCCTATGTTCTATTTTTAGCAGTTGCGGCCACCTTTGTTGGTTGGCCGGGTCACCGTACACATTTTTTTAAACTAGATACCCAAATGATGGTTGTGCCAAGCTTGGTTAAATTTTGCCCAGTAGTTTCAGAGAGGAAGATTTTTGTAAATGTTAACGACGACGGACGCCAAGTGATGAAAAGCTCACTTGGCCCCTTAGGCCAGGTGTGCTAAAAACAAAAACCGTGAAATACATGAAGTACATAAACAAACGACAACTACTGAACATCATATTCCTGACTAAGACAGGTTCAAACAAATACAGCGGATAGAACGTTGTAATAGGTAACAGCCTTCACCCTCATCAGAAACAATAGTATAACTTCACAACAGAGAAAGACGCACTATAAAATATCAATTAAAATAGCTTTACTCAATCAAAAGACAAATTAGCACAATTGAACATACACTTGACAAAAAGATTTTATCTATGATACAATGTAAATACAAAATCAATTAAATAAAATAAAAAAAGGGGTGAATAACTAAAAACAACAGTAGTATACCGCTATGAGATGTAAGATAATTAAAAAAAAAAACAAAAAAACCAATAACTTCATGTTTTAGTTCTCTCATCTGTATCTGAGAAATGTATTACCAATGTTATTTCAACTGATCGGACGGAGCTTATGTTTTAATTTGCATAAGAACATTCTACTTGAAAATGTTCGTGATAAGAATGATTTCTGTTATAATTATTATTGAATTCTAATCACCTATCAGTGTCACCAAACGCATATACAAAAGAATTGAGTGTATGATATGGGACGAATAACTGGACACTTCATTGATGAGTGTATCCAAAAACTCCTGTCTATAGATGGACTGATCCCAAATAAGCGAACATCCTAAACCCCGCCCAGTCAAGTGAAATTACTCTAGTAATAAGAACTTACAAAACTAACGCGATTTCCAGTTCTAAGTTGTCAACTTCGATAAAAAAAAAAACGTTTTTAAATTGGTGTTTCAAATGAACATTTTATCTATTAATAGCAGACTTATATCTGGAACATTTAACTAGACTGTTGAAAGATATCATAATTAACGAATTAAAATCATGAAAAAGTATATGTTATACGATCTTTTAATCTATTCAAATATTTACTTAAAGGAATGAAGCATTTCTTAAACTGAAATATCATATAATAATAAATGTTAATACCAAAACAACAGTTTGGTAAGAAAGTGAGGTGTACCAAAATTGTACAACAGTTGAGGTGCAAAATAATAAGTTCTACGAATATCTAATGAAAATACCTGGTATACAAAGATCCGTATATAAATATTATATATTGTATAGTTACTTAAATTAATTGAATGCTTTAACATGTATCGTAAATATCTATGTGTAAACTTTTCGTGGATCCTTATTTCGCCGAAACTTTATTTCTCTCTTCCTTACTTACGACGACATATATGTTAGATTGTCTTGGAGAACATGTTTTATTTTTTATCTAAATTTGTGTGTATTAAGCTTTCTTTGAAGATCAGTACAATGTGGGTTTTATTCGATCGGATGATTCAGTTATTTCAAGCTGATTATTATATTTTATTCTTAAAATTGGTTATCACTACATAGTTAGAGACGAGGCTTCAGTGCTTACAAACATTTTAACTTTGCTTTATTCTTTATGTGATTATCTAATGTAAAGACTTTTTCAGTCGTTGTCAATATTTGCTTTCTGAAATAAGTGTTTTTAGTTCATTGCTGTATGAAAAATAAGAGATGGAACCTAACAACAATGCCTTTTTACGAAGTAAAGGAACAATTTGTTGTCATCACAGCGAAAACAGACAGCACGGAGAGGAGGGCTTCAGGTGGGATTATACACTTAACTCAAGTGAACCAACATGTCAAAATTCTATATAGGACTAACAGTGCCCAGAGGATCCGGAATTGGGACACGCACACCATTGCGTCGGAGCCAAACACGTTTAGTGAGATCTCGATCCTCCCCCTATACGTCTATAGCCAATTTAGAATTAAAAATTAACACAAACCAATACACTTAGTCAATCTTAATTAAAGGAATTTAGAGTCATTTGTTAGAAAAGGTAACAAATAAAACAAAAGCGAATTGACAAAAGTACATACATTATCAAAGGACTACCAAACGTTGCTGACATGCCAGCTGCAAACATTAATTGAACTGATTGAGAGATAATGTATTTTTCTTATGAAAACAAGCGCACTCCTTCTCTTTAGGGGTCATCATATACTTAATGTTAAGTTTTGTAACCATATGAAAAACTGGGGGTAAAATAAATATCGTCAAACTCAAACTTAGTTTAGTCGCCTACACAGAACTACTGGTAAGTATTTTCTCCATACGATTGCACACTTTTGCATGCGTGATATCAGAAGGCACCACTGCACATGCGATGTCATTATTATACAAACGGCCAGGCGCAGGTATCTCAGTAGTTTTTGCTATTTTCTACCTATTGAAAATAACTATATGCCGTATAGTAAATCATTGTATATCCTTTGTAATGAAGCACTCCTCAACAGTTTACTATTGATTTATGCGAATTATTTGAACACAATTTAATGGTTCGTCATTTTCTTCTGAAGAGCCATTGCGATTCGTCATTTATTTTTTACACTTCGTAGACATATTTTAATATATCTTTTTATATTGATTTAAATAATTATCATTAATGAAGAATTCATCAAACTGTATAAGATGACTGATCAAATGGAGTTTAAAAAAAAAAAACGATAACTATACTTACCATAACATGTGTCATATTGATCAAGCGGTTAACTTCATGAAATGGAATAACTTTCCCGTTTGTTTGTCTAACAGCATGTTCTAAAATCTGAAAATACATGTTAACTCAGTCTTCTTAATTCCATAAATACATATCACATTCTTCCTGAACTGAAATAACCCAAAATAATTTTGATATCTTGGAAAACGAATTCTGCACTTTTGCTAGAACACTGTCCTACAAATGATTAAATTTGAATATTTGTATTTTCATCTGGAAATAACTTGTTTCTATTCCTCTCAATAACCAGCAACAAAAATGACTCTTTACTTAAAGTTAAGTTTTTGTTGACGCAAATATTTTCCAATTTACGTTCTCATTATCATAAGTATTGTATATTTCAATTGAAATATTGTAAGAGCATTTCCATGTGTAAGTTTTCAATAGCCAAAACTTTCACGAATGCGTATGACAACTAGCGTTACGTTTTACTCTGAATTGCGAAGACAAGTCAAGATTGTTTGAAATGGTATTAAAACTTTTAATCAGTTAGCATGCCAATAAATGATATGTTTGTATTTGTATGGTTCCCTCACGCATCTTGTTTGGAGTCGCAAATGTTTCGATGATGTATTATGTTACAAACAACAAATTAATATTTTCTTACTTTCGAAATCTCAATTCAAATGCTATTAAACTGATTTGATAAACGAATGGTATTTTCTTAAATACATTCAAGTACTTGCAAATATATTGAGAGCTATAAATTCCATATTGAAAAAAAAACAAGATATTGTGAGCTATTTTGTAGAAGAAATTATTATTGCCAAATAAAAATGTTGAATGTAAGGGATAAAAGATGAACACAACCGTAGGAATATGTTGTTAGATTGAATACTAGCATTTACATAATTCATATTATATCAATATATCATTACATAAATATAAACATATTGATATTAAGTAAAAGTTCTTACAAAGTTCTTACATTGTTGCGCTGATGTCTGCCAATAGGGACATAATATATCTTTGTACTGGTTGCAGCTATTTCATCGATGACCCCATTAATATCAGATTGTGCCTAAAAAAAAACATGTTTAGTACTTACATCTGCATACTCTTGCCGTTAAACGAAACACACAAATATTTAATCCAGAAAATATCAAGTAATCAATTTACTTCCTTGTGGCAATCAACTATTGGTTATGTTTTAAAATATAAAATTTATTTTTCTTTTCTGAATTATAAATGTATAGCAGTTTGCAAGTTGATAATACGGACTCGGTACGATGCACTTACAATATCAGTAATGTCCTGCAAAACAAAATATGTAATTATCGCTGAAAAACAATCGTACATACGTACCGGGAGATTATTCAAATCCAAATTAGGAATTTGTTCGTCTTTTAATAAACGTTTAGACTGTTCTGACGATCCGTTAGTGAAAATAATCATATGTGGTGGTACTACAGCTTCTCCGATACTGCCTGGTATGCCTGTGAGTAAAAGTGAATATAAACGGAGATACAATCAAATATACGTTGATACCTATGTTGAAGCTAAAACTAGACGATATCAATCTAGAAAAAAACAACATTCATATTATAACAATAAAGTGATATCCAATACGCATGATTGAAAAACACATTTCAAAAATCTCATTTAACAGGTTTAAGATTAATTTAAAATGAATGAAAAATACCAAAATAGGTCTAGTGAACTATTTAACATTTTTTTGATATACCTTTCATTTTAATAATTGTATATCATTCAAATGTACAATATAAGGACAGAACTAACTATCTGTTGCAGACATTCATCTTTATGTATTATAGAGGCAATGGCGTTCAGCGCATGAAGGAAGTGGAAGACATGAGAAGTGTTCATATATCAGTATAAAAACTTAATGTATATAACTATACGTAACATTTAACTTAATAAGTATAAATCAATAAAAAGGTCAAAGTCGATTCTGAAATACTTGGTGATTTGTTTGATTTCATAGGGGTACTAGAAATAAACCTGTGAGCATGCCTACGAAATTCTCAAAATATACCGGAAAGATATACAAAAAAGAGAAATATTCAACAATCATCGAAAATATCATGTTTATTAAGAAAGAGATATATAACTGATCCGATTATGACAGCGTGAAATATCAAGAATTACTTCATACATCCAAAACATAATGAAAATTATGGTTTCATAAAATTCAATAAAATTATATCAAGGGATCTTGTAATTCCCCACGAACTGGTTAAACTCATGGATTAAAATGTCCTAAAATGGCCAGTTAAACGACTGAACAGTTAACTAATGTAAGTGAGTTTTTTCGAGGAAGTATTGCTGTTTAACCATTCAAAAAGTTTTAAAACAAATAGTAACTGGTGATCATCATAAGGTTTCTATTTGAAGTGTATACTATACAGAAAACTTTAATCTAAACTATTAGATTAGAATGACTCTATTTTCAATGTTTTAGTAGTATAAAAGAGAGGCGAAAGATACCAAAGGGACAGTCAAACTTATAGATTGAAAATAAACTGATCACGCCATGGCTAAAAAAAAAATCAAAAAAAAAATGAGTCACTGAGGCCAGGGCTGGACTAGTGGATGTTTGATCTCGTAGTTTTACCACAGTTCGCATATAAGTCAATATAAAATCTATTTTGAATATTAGATTATGTCGTGGTCAACATGTAACCACGAAATATCCGAAAATAATTATACAAAGCATAATATTGAACCACATTACTAGGGATGTGGTTAACCTTTTCTGTTTCATCTCTTAGCAGCGGCATGCATAATAATTCTTTAACAAAACCATTCATACAATCATACAGCAATAACTGAAAAAGTGCAATGATTGGTATAAATTCATAAATGTTAATGCCAATCTATGATATCGATTTTCGTAATATCACAAATTGGTCCAAATTATCGAAATCATCAACTGGGAAAAATAAACATTATAGTGTTAGTAAAGAATGCCAGGCTGGTGTCTTGAAAAATAAAACAATCACAAAAATACTGATCTTCGATAAAAATTCAAAACGCGAAGTCCCTAATCAAATGACAAAATCAAATCTCAAAAACATCAAACGAATGGATAACAGCTGTCTCATTCCTGTTTTGGTACAGGCCTTTTCTGCATGAGAAAATGGTGGTGGGTTAAACCTTGTTTTATAGCTAGCTGAAAACTATCTTCCAATTTAAAATATTTTTTTAAAATTTACATTTGAAAAATGTATACTTACACGACGAAACACCAGCAAAGCCCATAAGAAGTCCTGCTAAGATAGGTGCATCTCCATCTGACCTTAGCTTTCCTTTAGCACGAATAAAAGAAATAGTTAAAGACCTTGATTATTATATAACAATCACATAAAAATTTTCTCCATAAGATGCGATTTTTGACAAATGTAATAATGTATGTCAAGATATTCAAACGTTGAAAGCTGATGTTGAAAAGTTCGTATATACTAAAGCTTCCTGTTTACTTTTAGGCAACACAAATGAAATTCTATGGTGTGTAAATGAATTACAAATTTTAAAATTAAAGCTACTGAGTAATCAAGACAATGAAATGCATCTGAAAGCAACTCAGTTTTTTGGTGGGGTTTGTTTTGCTGAGACTTTATTTTTGTATGTTATTTTTGGTGTACTATTATTTGTGTGTTTGTCTTTTTCTTTTTTAGCCATGGCGTTGTCTTCGATTTATGTGTTTGAATGTCAATCCGGTATCTTTCGCTCTCCTTTGGGGACTTATTTTCTTCGACCTTAAAGACCAGGGTAATTAGTTGTTCTAACTAGTTTATTTTGTCAAGTTGAACTTAGATTATGATTTAAAGTTTAATACTGTAAAACAATGGAAGTTTTGCTTGAATTAAATAATTGATCGTATCGTTGGAAAATTTATCATTTTATTCTAAAAATACAATTTTGCAACACATACATTAAAACAATTAAACACAAAGGCGACTGAATAATTAAACAAAATAGTATGCTTGAAAAGTACAGCATCTTGTATCATTTCAGTTACAAAATAAAACCAAGTTGGTTCATCAAATTAGAATTTAAAAAATTACATCTACATGCAATTTATTAAGATATTATAAATATGTAACTTATATTACCAATCAATTCCACAACTAATTCATAATCATTTGTTGCTTCTTGTATAAGTCTTGCTTGTCGTCCAAAAACTGCTAAACCAATCCCATTTCCCATCTTGCAACAGTCTATATGTTGTTTTGCCAATAGTTCAATTCCTGCAAAGAATATTTGAAGTTCTGATATTGTGAACGTTTTCGTCACTTTTCAGACAAACAACAATATACAAAACACAATATAAATAGCTATAGACTGACCGTCAGGAACCACTCCACCAACCGGGACGATCTCAAGTTATTTGAAAGCAGATAATTCTCCGAAAGTGGCACGCGTTTGGTTATTCACGTAAGTGCCATTGACCAATTCTGAGGTCATGTTTGAGAAAAAGAGAACACTATTGTAGTTACGACAGTTGGAACATGTCTGTCGTCAATTGTGAAACAGATATTCCAACGCTTAATAGATTCTTTGCTGTCTAGAGATAATATAAAATGACATTACATGAACTTATCCTTTTTGAACCAATACTATCTGCTATTTAGGATTTTGGTTTTTCTGAGAATTTTATTTTACTTAATTCGAATTCTGCTTATCGTGTAATATGTTTAAACTCACCGTAAACATACTGTAGAGCAACTGATTTCAACTGTTGAAAATACTCCGACATACGTTCAGATGTATCTATTACTAAAATAACATCATTTCCTTTTGCTTGTTTGACTACTCCTGATCTTACTCTAGCTGATGCTTAAAATTTGAAAGTAAGATTTTCATGATTAGACAAAAACTAATTTTAGTTCAGACTTCCTTACATAAACTCCACTAAAACGTCAAAAGATTTATTGTTATTTTTGTCATTTGACATTTTATTATTTTTAAATCAACATTGACAGTGCTGTTCAACGCAATCTTTATATTAATCTCGTTCAAAGTCGCATTGACAACTATGGATATGTGGTAACGCTGTGATTGTAACATGTACACGTATCTAATATGCAGCAGCGAATGCTTTGGTGAATTGTGTATGTTGAATACATTTTATCGAACACAACTTATATTGTAAGATGGTATGGGTGTCTAAATTAAAAAATGATAGAATGTGCTCATAATTTGCCAAAACGTAGTTTTTATTGATATATGTTCAAAAATATAATAAAAGTGATAGGTCACCGCGCATTTTCTCAAGCTACAGGTTGTGACAAAATGATACATTTTGTATGGATTATACAGGACAAAAAAGCATTATGCGAATAGGAGCTAAACTAAATGATAGAATTGTAAAATACGAGAAGATAGCCTTTAAAAAATGCTTTGAGAATATCAAAAGAAAAGATAGGGTCACCGTGCATTTTTTTCCGGCAAAAATACAAAATAGCTAAATTCCATGTAGATTCCTTCAGAAAATACACAATTTCAGAGTTACCTTCCCTTAAAATACAAATTTGGAAACATTAAAAAATCAAGAAAAATCAATCTTAAATTGTAAAAATATTAATCGTTATATGTTATAAACTTATAACTTATTCTTTCAAACGAAGTTTCACATTAGTTATCTGCATTTCTGGATCACATTTTACTAACTTGATTTAAAATCTGGACCTTAGATTCTCTGATTTTTACAATCCAAGATGGCGAATGCACCCATACCTACTTAATTAATTAACTTCAGTTTTATTTTTACATAAGTTCCCTGTTCATATAAGTTCATAAAATTGGCAGCGAAGATTAAAATGGAATAATTTCCTTTTGTGATTTAGATTATTTGATTTTAAAACACTTACCATAAGCTTTCACTTGTCTAAAATAATGATACCATTCTCTTAGAGTTTTGGGTTGATCACTATTGAATAGTCCTTAAAATATATTAAATGAGTACATATATATGACTATTTAACTGAGACATATGAAACTATAACGATTAGCAGGTCAAAGAGTTCAAACAATTTCAAAAATAAATATGCATTCGAAATATGCCATAAAATATATCAGCATTAACCACCAAATAATCAAGCTCTACATTATCAACAAACAAATACCTCGGTGAAAACCCGGAAAGGCAAAGTAACATAATTTTTCTTCATTACATGAATGAGTTTTTTTTATATCAAATATGTACTATTATATCCTACATACGTTCACCAAATATGTCTCCATCTCTTTCTCTTCTGCTTGCTCGCCTTGACAAACTATACCTAAAATAATGTTATTTCATATGTTAATTTTGATAGAATAATTATGATGTGTAAAACGCTACTACATGTACTAGTCCTTAGTGAAGTAAAGATTTAAGAGCAATATAGAGCAATATATAACCTTCACTAAGCAGCATAATTTGTGCACTTTCAATTTACACTTAGAAATTAACAAAAAAGTCATCTATGAAAGGACCCGACATCGAAAATGTGAAACGATGCAAACGCCAATCAAATGGCTTATATATGACAAAACAATTTACGAACTACAAATTTGACAATTATAACAAACAAGAGAGCTACAAGTCCATATCCTATTAAGAGCTACAAGTCCATATCCTATTAAGAGCTACAAGTCCATATCCTATTAAGAGCTACAAGTCCCTATCCTATTAAGAGCTACAAGTCCCTATCCTATTAAGAGCTACAAGTCCCTATCCTATTAAGAGCTACAAGTCCATATCCTATTAAGAGCTACAAGTCCATATCCTATTAAGAGCTACAAG
Organism: Mytilus edulis; assembly: GCF_963676685.1. NCBI lineage: Eukaryota > Metazoa > Mollusca > Bivalvia > Mytilida > Mytilidae > Mytilus > Mytilus edulis. Next base: position 5,083,937 of record NC_092347.1, read on the forward strand.
TCCATATCCTATTAAGAGCTACAAGTCCATATCCTATTAAGAGCTACAAGTCCATATCCTATTAAGAGCTACAAGTCCATATCCTATTAAGAGCTACAAGTCCCTATCCTATTAAGAGCTACAAGTCCCTATCCTATTAAGAGCTACAAGTCCCTATCCTATTAAGAGCTACAAGTCCATATCCTATTAAGAGCTACAAGTCCATATCCTATTAAGAGCTACAAGTCCATATCCTATTAAGAGCTACAAGTCCATATCCTATTAAGAGCTACAAGTCCCTATCCTATTAAGAGCTACAAGTCCCTATCCTATTAAGAGCTACAAGTCCATATCCTATTAAGAGCTACAAGTCCATACCCTATTAAGAGTCCATATCCTATTAAGAGCTACAAGTCCATATCCTATTAAGAGCTACAAGTTCATATCCTATTAAGAGCTACAAGTCCCTATCCTATTAAGAGCTACAAGTCCATATCCTATTAAGAGCTACAAGTCCATATCCTATTAAGAGCTACAAGTCCATATCCTATTAAGAGCTACAAGTCCATATCCTATTAAGAGCTACAAGTCCATATCTTATTAAGAGCTACAAGTCCATATCCTATTAAGAGCTACAAGTCCATATCCTATTAAGAGCTACAAGTCCATATCCTATTAACGCGCAATATATGGAACAATGTGAAATGATTTCTGAAACTTCACTCGGCACAATTGTCTATTTCTCTATTTTTCTTTATCTGAACAGTGTTCTTCTTAGAGATTTACATCTTAATAGACCCTGATATGACAAATATGAAACAATTCAAAAGAACCACTATCGGTATATTTTATATAACAAATCATATAACAGACATGAATCAACGCCAATCATTAAAGTATACAGACTGCTGACTTTATAAAGCACTTCAATATGTAGCAGCTTAAAACATATTTGTGACCGCTCCTCTTGACCATTAGACAGTGGTGCGTTACAAACAGCACAACATAAAAACAATGCCATTTTTTATTGCTGGTTGTTGTTGGTTGTTGTTGGGTGTTTTTTTATGTTTCTATTTCTCAAGTGAAAGGTTCTATTTGCTCATGCACATGACATAATAAGTAAACTTTTATTTTCCGTATCATTTTGAGGGTATTCTGGAAAAGACTTCCATCATGCACACTTTACATGATCACTTTACAAACATCAAAACAGTACAGCCCCAGCAAGAGATACACATTCAAAATGTTAACACAAAAAGACTTGTGCTTTTACTGATTGATAATACCATAGTTTATCGATGATATATTGAAGAAAACTGGAACGTTCTATGGACACATCCTTTAATCATGAGAGTAATAAAAATGAAGATCAACATGATAAACTGTCAATTTGAAATCCTTAATGTTTTGTTTATATCAAACACAAAACCAAATTATCAAATACCACAAGCAGGTTATTTATAAAGTTGGCTTAATTACTTTGATAGGTCATTAGTTTAAATGCCACATGTTTGCACCGTTTATGTTTGCAATGTTTGTATTATAAAAACATAGGATCTTATACTTGCATATCTGAAACTAAGAGCTAATGTTATCAATGATTGAAAAATACCAAATTGTTACATTATCAACGTTTTTTTTATCATCTTATTATATTGCTTGCGTATCCTGACATTTTGTGAGATGACATTTTTAACTCACACATGTTTCATATTTTTTATTTCAAATTTTCGATTTCGATCGTACCTGTTAAATGTTAAAGTAAAAAAAAAAGTATTTTTGTAGCAGATATTGATTAGAACTTAAGACGACAAAATTTAATCAAAGACGTATTTCAATATATAGTCCAATGAGTATTTTTGAGATAGTTTGTTCTGATACTTACGATGTTGCTGACGTCATCATAGTTCTTTCATCTACTCTATTGTGTGTTGACGGTTTTATATTTGGTACACTCAGTTCTTCATTTTGAAAGGCTATATTGCTTTTATCTGTATTCGCTTTAGAACTTTCCTGATAATTATGAAAGCTAACGCGGTTGTCATGTTGTGATTTCGTGCTTTTACTTTTATAGCCTGATACTTTTTTATGAATCCTGCCTTTTAATTTAGAAATGTTACAATTGTCAATTTCAGGCAAATCTTTATTCCAAACTTCCTTGCTCATTGTGCACAATAAGTTGTCTTGTCTGGTTTCATTCTCATTAACAGCATTTTCATTTCCACTATTTTCTTCATCACTGCTGTTTAAAAGTGTAGAATCCTGAACTTTAACGTTATAACTACCTTCTTTCAATTCATTAAAGTTTATTGTATCGCTCTGTGCTCCAAGAGGTTCGTTCTTAATGATATTAGACCCATTAATGTTTATCGAATCGATCTGTGCTCCAAGTGGTTTGTTATGGATGGTATTGGATTCGTTAATATTTATCGAATCGCTTTGTGCTCCAAGTGGTTCGTTACGGGTGGTATTGGACTCATTACTGTTTTTCGAATCGCTCTGTGCTCCAAGTGGTTTGTTATGGATGGTATTGGATTCGTTAATATTTATCGAATCGCTTTGTGTTCCAAGTGGTTTGTTATGGATGGTATTGGATTCGTTAATGTTTATCGAATCGCTTTGTGCTCCAAGTGGTTCGTTACGGATGGTATTGGATTCATTATTTATTGCATTGAGTGTCAGTAGTTGTACTGTTCCAACATTCATATAGTTTGAAAGGTTATTGATATTGTCGTCATCGCTATAACATCCATTGTCTTGTGTATATTCGGAATAATCTTCCTCAATTTCTTCACAATTTTCCATAGATGGTGTATTGTATACATGTCCGGGTGCATTTCTGTCTAGTACATTTGGAAAACACACAGATCCATCTTCATTCAAAAGATCAAAAGAGCCACCTTGATCACTATTCTCATCAAAGGCCGACTTTTTTTGTAGATTTACTGCAAGTGTGTTTAATCTATTAGCTTTCTTCAACAAGTTGTACATTTGCTTTGTAACATTGTCAAGATTGTTTTTATAGTCAATGGAGTCCGATTCTATTCGACTTACACGTTCTTCCAATTCTAAAAAATATATATCTTATCAAGTATATCATGAATGGTCAGATAAAAATACGTTTTCCCTTACATAAATCGAAATATCTATTCTCAAGTGAATGAGTGAAGGACTTTTTTGTTCTCGCCAAAATGTAATTAATGCAAAACGAATTAACAATTCTGCCTTTACTCGATTTATAAGACCACAGTAAAATGTATCCAAGCAATGAAAATTTTACTTATTTTTAACAAACATTTTTTTATGAAATTGCCAGATCAAATTGTGTCGGTTAATGTTATAAAATATACTCACGTGTAAATTTGTTTGAGGCAACAGCCAGCATTGAGGTACTACTCGTGCTAAAACATATACCTCAAACTTAATGAACAATTGCATATAGTGAAGTTTTATATTAAATTTTAACAAATGTAAAAAAAATCAGACTATATCACTTGTGAGTCGAATAATGAAATTGATAATTAACACTGTATTTAAAAAAAATATTTTGTAGTGCTGGAAAATCCATTAATTCTGCATTTTTATCTTTATCATATACAGCAAACAAAGGTAAATTCATGTTTATCACTTCAAAAGTACAAAATTGCAAAAACATACCTATTTGATGTGATTTTGTCCAATATTTCTGCTTGAGTTTTATGTAATTCATATATGGTGTGTTTCATAGCAATGATCTTATATGAAATATAAATTATATAATTACCAACACAAACAACGCACCACGTATATCCATTTGTACTAGAAGTTTCACAATATCTTGCTTTCAATGAATAAACAAGAATGTGTCCCCAGTACACAGATGCCCCATCCGCACTATCATTATATATGTTCAGTTGACCGTGAAAATGGGAGAAAATCTCTAATGTGGCATTAAAATTATAAAACATATATCATTGGGAACATGTGTACTAAGTTTCAAGTTGATTGGACTTCAACTTCATCAAAAACTACCTTGACCAAAAACTTTAACCTGTAAATCGCACTTTCATTTTCTATGTTTAGTGGACCGTGAAATTGGGTTCAAAAGTTTAATTTGACTTAAAAATTAGAAAGATCATATCATAAGGATCATGTGTACTAAGTTTCAAGTTGATTGGATTTCAGCTTTATCAAAAACTACCTTGACCAAAATCTTTAACCTGAAGCGGGACGAACGGACGAATGGACGGGCGAACAGACGGACGGACGGACGGAATGCCCATAAATGGGGCATAAAAATATGGTGTTATTTTGCCATAATCTTGAAATTAACCAAGGGTTTACAGATAGTTTTTTGTTTTGGTGACAAAATATGGTTTTCATCCGAAAAGGTAAAATATTAAAGGTCAAAAATAAGTCAAGTCCTCAATTCAACGGTTTATTGACGTTTCATGAGTTTTGAGTCTTGCAGTCTTTCGAGTCAGGGCAGATAATTAATGATTCAAAAAAGATTGGGTATAATATATGACCCAGTGGCTGGATCTCTTAAACCCGGAAAAACTATTTAACGGATTGTTTATCACATAAGCAACACGACGGGTGCCACATATGCATCAGGATCTGCTTACCCTTTCGGAGCACTTGAGATCGCCCATAATTTTTTTTTGGTGGGGTTCGTGTTGCTTATTCTTTAGTTTTTGATGTTGTGTCATGTGTACTATTGTTTGTCTGTTTGTCTTTTTTCATTTTTAGCCATGGCGTTGTCAGTTTATTTTCTATTAATGAGTTTGTGCTTGTTCACACTATACGGACTTCATATACAGGAGTGTGCTACTTACGCAGAAACTTCTCCAACAAAGTTATGAGGAGGACAGATTAAAATTGACACTCCGTAAATTTTATGGACACCATCACGAATTGGTGGATCCATACGATGTGTGTTTAACCAAACTAGCTAAGGACATTTTTACCACATGGTAGATTGTGGTTTGTCATTATGTCGTCTAATCTTTTAATTACCAAACGTGACTTATTCCCGATTGTGACTGTTTTGCTGAGTGTGAATTCGCATTACTATAAGACGTGTTACGGTACTTGTCTATCCCAAACTCATGTATTTAGTTTAAATGTTTAATGTTATATTTGTAATTCTCATCGGATTTTGTCAAATGTGTTGACGTCTTTTCTATTATATTTATGTGTTATGGAAACAAAAATTAATCACCGCCGTCATTTATTAGATTTAATTTTGGTCAACATAATCTGTACGATAATTTAAGTTTGAAGTTGGATTCATAACAAACTGCACATATACATATTATAGTTAATTGCTATTAATAAGTATTGCAATATGCATTGTGTTTAAATGCAATATCAGTATTTAGTTCTATTTTAATCTTTAATCAATCCTAATTCTATCTTACTTTTGAGATATAGTTTTTCATATGTGACGTAATTTTTCTGCTGTTTCAGAAATTTCATATGTTCAAATTTTTAATCCCTTTTCACCATCGTATGTGACGTAATTTTTAATGCCTTTTCATCGTCTTGTGTGACGTCATTTTCATAATTTACTGCGTTGAGGCCTGGACTGAGTCGGATGTGTCTATTCTGTGTTGGTCATTCATTATGTCTTCGTGTTTGTTTTATGGAATGAGTTAATACTTCAGTTTCATTATGTATATCTGTTATATTCATTTGATAAAATTTACTGTTTGTAATAGCATTAATTGTTCTAAATAATTAGGATGTTCTTATCCCAAGCATACAAACTTAGCCGTATTTGACACAACCTTTTTCAACTTTTGATCTTCAGTGCTGTACAACTTTGTACTTTTTTTCGCTTTCGATCTTTTATATCTGGGCGTCATTGGTGAGTCTTGTGTGGACGAGGCGCGTTTTTGGCGTATTTAATTTTAAACCTGATGCTTTTTGTTATTCATTAATCATGTGTTTCTTTGTCTAATACGTTTTCCTATTTATTTGTATTGTAGTCCTGTAATATTATGTTGTCATTTCTATGTTTATATTTAACATTGCCATTAAAGTGCGAGGTTTGGCATGCCACAAAACCAGGTTCAACCCACCATTTTTTCCTTTAAAAATGTCCTGTACCAAGTCAGGAACATGGCAATTGTTATATTATAGTTCGTTTCTGTGTGTGTTACAGTTTAACGTTGCGTCGTTTGTTTTCTCTTATTTTTGAGTGTAAATTGACATTGCGATAAGACGTGTCACGGTACTTGTCTATCTCAAATTCATGTATTTGGTTTTGATGTTATATTTGTTATTTTCGTGGGATTTTGTCTGATGCTTGGTCCGTTTCTGTGTGTGTTAGTTACATTGTAGTGTTGTGTCGTTGTTCTCCTCTTATATTTATGCGTTTCCGTCAGTTTTAGTTTGTTACCCCGATTTTGTTTTTTGTCCATGGATTTATGAGTTTGAACAGCGGTATACTACTGTTGCCTTTATTTGACTGTCCCTCTGGTATCTTTAGTCCCTCTTTCAAAGTAATAAAGATACCCATAAGCATTAACATTTATTAGTAGTCTTAGCAAATTGATATGTGAAAGAAAAACTAGCATGTCTATTGTTCAAACTGGAAAAATCATTGTACGCTTATTTTCTTATATTTGCATTTATTGCACTACACTGTAAATGGCTTGTAATGAACTTAATATCACCAATGATTTATCAATAACATTGATCTGAATTTAACAAACAACATATCTTTATTTTTAAATACCCTACCTCTTCCTTTATTTGGTTTTCCATATTCTGTATTGTCTATTGAAAAACAAATATTCGAAAAGGTTAAAACAATAACGAACATCAAAATAAGTTAATTGTACATCTTTCACAGATGAACAGTAATTTTTAATACTCGAAAAAGAAACGAAAATAATAAAGAGAACAAAGTTCTGATATATTTAGTACTGTTAAGTACATAAATTGTCATGACATAAAAAGAAGATGTGGTACGATTTTGATTGAGACAACTCTCCACAGGAGACCAAATGACACAGAAATTAACAGATGTATGTCACCGTACGGCCTTCAACAATAAGCAAGGCCTATGCTGCATAGTCAGCTTTAAAAGTTCCTTAAATCACAAATGAAAAACAAAATCCAACGAGAAAACTAACGGCCTCATTAATGTACAAAACTAAAAGAAGAATAAATATGTAACACAGCAACAAACCACAACCACTGAATTACAGGCTCCTGTCTTGGGAAAGGCACATACGTACAGAATGTGGCGGGGTTAAACATATTTGCGGGATCCCAACTCTCCCCTAACCTGGAATTGTAGTGTAACAGTACAACATAAGAACTAACTATAAAATCAGTTGAAAAAGGCTTAACTCATCAGATGGATACAAATAGAAATACATGTACAAATAACAAAAATACAGAGTGGACGTGGCCAGGTACTTGTCCATCCAAACAACAAAAAAACATTTAATTACTACAGATCTGAGAGTACTTGTAGTTACTGACAGCAACAAATGGAAGTTTTTAACGACCTTGACTGGCTATACAGCCCTTGCACGGTCGGCTAACTGACAGCTAGTACAACACCCACAATAAAAATGATCATGCATCTAAGACTAATACAATTATTACAGTATAATAATATACATACATACTTGTCTTTGTAGCGAATTATAAAATTTATAATGAGCCTCAATAGCATAAAGGAAGAAAGTAACTACTATAACAGTTAATCTGTCTTGACATCTAAATACTTACATTATGTATGTGTGGAAACTGATAACGGAAACAAAAAATAATTATGATCAATTTCATTTTTTTCCCCCTCAAAATACTTAAAAATTTACTGACCTTTTATCTATATAGAGCGAATATTTGTGTTCTCGTGGTCGCTTTCATTTCAAATGAATCAATGAGATGTTGTTCATACCCTCATACACTTGACCGGGAATAACCCTTTACAAGGAAATAAAGTTTACTCTCATCCAACAAATAATGTTTTACTATGGAATGCTTAGTTTGCAATGAGTATAAACCTTATGTTAGAATAAAACAACATTAGTTCAATACATACATGAATACCCGGTATCAAATATTGAATCAACTAAAATCAAATTAAACTCTAGTGCTATCTGATTTCCTTTATCTTTCAGTTTTTAGGTTAGAACATATTTTTCATTTGTGTATTATTAAATGGAAAGAAATAGTTATATCATCGTAAACCAAATATCTGGGTATATCTATATGAGTGACAATTATCACAGTTGTATAACACTACCTGATGATGTGCATAACGGATCATCATTTCGGTTTTTAGTTATTTCACATTATAATTCAGCAATCGCATCATTTATAGCTGCACTTGCTTCCTATGACAACGTTACATCAATGCACTTGAAAAAACAATAAAAACTTAATGTTATTTTTTTATAATTTTGATTTTGCCATTAGATAAGGGTGTTTCCGTTTTGAATTTTTCTCGGAGTATTGTATTTTTGTGATTTTAATTTTTATGTTGTAAGTTGCAATATGTGCTTCAGTTGATTTTTCTGCTACTATTATTATACCGTCATGTAGTTACATCGTTACTGTGACTTGTCTGTAAGTGTTGGTGTCTTCCTATTGCTGTTTATTCAAAATTCTGACATAATTGTGATTTGTTTTATCAAACCAAACTGTTCAAATGGTTAGAAGTTTGAACAAACTGCATGGAAATCACAGTCAAATTAATATTTACTTGAAGTTGATGAAATTAAAATCCAGGGTAAGTAACATTTCGCGTAAAAACCGGGTTTAATGTTTAAGTGTTTAACAAACATCGCGGTGAAGTTACTTAAAAATATATAAGTGGACTTGATTTAATCTCCTAAAATTAATCTATGAATAATTTGTTGTGTCTTTCTCTGTTTCGTTTTCCGTCACGTACGTAATGTTAAATATGTATTGGTTTTCTTTTACTTTTACGTTGATAACTCTAAAAAATACTTTAATAGTCATTCTAAAAGTCATTAAAGTATATATTTCTCAATGCACGATACGACTCAAGTTAAGAAACATTTACATTTGCAAATTCAAAATTGAATATGAATTATATTCTCCATCGAAAAATTCACAAATATTTAAAAACAAATATTATAACACCCTCTGAAAAGGTCATCTTGACCTTAAATGTATTTTTCTCTTCGTCATATATAGCTCTTCGTGCAATTTTAAAAGTACTCTTGCATTCAAGGTTTTTTTTATTTAAGTTGATTGTTTCAACATTGCTGATGAAGATTAATTCAAAAGGCGCTACCAAATTTTTAAGTGTTATTTTCATTTATAAATAAAACTATCAGTAGTATACCGCTGTTCAAAAGTCATTAATCGATTGAGAGAAAACAAACTAAAACAGAGGGAAACACATCAACTATAAAAAAAAAACAAAAAAAAAAAACAAAAAAAAAACGAAACAACAGAAAAACTGAAGTGCTACAAAAACAAACGTAAATGCAACATACACAGAAACGATCTATTAGGTAACAACTGCCATATGCCTGACCTGGTATAGGACATTTTGAGAAAACAAAATAGTGGGTAAAACCTGGTTGTGTGGCAATGTTAAATATACCGCTAAAATGAACATTACATCACGGGAATACAGTATAAATAAATACAAAAACACTCAAGAAGAGAGCGAAATACATAAATACAATTTAATATAATAGTTTATTTAGACATGTTAACTTCAAAATACAGAGATTAACTAAAATTATTTAGGACAGTACAGAAAAACAGCATAATATATTAAACAGTTTTTCACTTCTGATTTTTCAATTGGCTTTTAATTACGAGTTACAAACAAAAATGGTTGCCTGTCACTGTATTAGCAAATCTTTTTTTAAAGAATATTATAATAAGTACATTCATTAACATGATGATATTGAAAATAAAATCATTTTAAACCATCTGACAACAGTAAATAAAGGTATATGAAATATAAGCTGCTATTGTGCTCTTAGTTCAACATTTTCTAGATCATTTAAGTTGTATTTCTGATTTGGTATATGTAATATACACCGGGAAAAGTACAAGAATTTAACTTCATTGAAGGCAATTTAATCACCGAAACAATGCAATTATTTCTGGTATTGATATTAGCAGTTGTTGCAGGGTGTTTAACGATAAGCGTGAACACTTAGTCCGTGCATGAAGATCAAGACGACCAATTATGTTTATTCTTAAAGGTCATTTGTATAAAGATTCCTGTTTATATATCTTTGAATTTTCGAAATACTAAGGATTTTCTTATCCAAGAAATAGATTACCTTAGCCGTATTTGGCACAACTTTTTGGAATTTTGGGTCCTCAATGCTCTTCAACTTTATTTTTACAGAGTGAGCCAAGGCTCTGTGTTGAAAACCGTACTTTGACCTATAATGGTTTACTTTTACAAATCATGCCTTGGATCGAGAGTTGTCGATTGGCATTCATACCACATCTTATAATATCTATGAGGACTTGCAAGGTATGCACATATCAAATATAGTTATCCTATTACTCAAAATAAGAGAGAAATTAATATTACAATAAAATCTTAACTTTATTATCAAGTAGCCACTGAACGATGAAAATGAGGTCAAGGACAATGGGCATGTGACAGACAAAGGATAACCACTGAACATTAGGTTCCTGACTTAGGACAGGTGCAAAAAAATGCAGCGGGTTTAAATGGCACCAACCTTCACCCTTACCTGGAACAATAATGTAATATCACAACATAGAAAGAAATACTAAAAAATATCAATTGAAATAGCTTAACTCAATCAAAAGACATGAAAAGAAACAAATGAATGTAGAGTGAACACAATAAATTTGATATATCATGACACAATTTAAATACAAAATCAATAAAATAAGTAGTGAGATAATAAACAATTTCAGAAAGTCAACCATTCTTGAACAAAATGTCACTTGACTGCGTTTCATGGACCAGTGAACAAGGTTAAGTTTTGGTGGTGAAGTCTATATTTCAGATACTATAAACAATAGATCTAGTATATTTGGTGGATGGACAGATTGTAAGGTGTACTTGTTCAACTAGCAGCTGGTGTCATCTGAACTTTACCTCATTTTAATGGTTCAGTGGTTCTAGTTCAGTTTTTGTGTTTTGGTCTGTTTTTCTTATACTGTATGCAATAGATCTACTATATTTGGTGTATGGAATGATTGTAGAGTTTACATGTTCAAATGTCAGGTTAATTATGACCTTGACCTCATTTCATGTTTCAGTGGTCAAAGTTAATTTTTTGAATTTTGGTCTTTTTTTTATAATACTATATGCAATAGGTCAACTATATTTGGTGTATGGAAATATTGCATGATGTACATGTCAGTCTTGTAGGTTTTATTTGGCCTTGACCTCATTTTCAGGGTTCATTTCTCAGTGATAAGTTTTTGTATTTTGGTCTGAGTTTTTTTTAAACTATAAGCAATAGGCCAACTATATTTGTTGTATGGAAGTATTGTAGGCTGTATATGTCTGTCTGGCAGGTATTATCTGACCTTAACCTCATGTTGGTGGTTCATTGGTCAATGTTGAGTTTTCACGGTTAAGTTTGTTATCTAGATACTATAAGGAATAGGTCAACTATATCTATTACATGTATTGATTGTAAGGTGAACATGTCTGCCTGGCATGATTCATCTGACCTTGACCTCATTTTATGGTTCATTGGTCAATTTTTAGTTTTCTTGGTTAAGTCTTTTTCTTAACTTTAAGCAATTAAGGTCAACTATATCTAGTGTATTTTAATGATTGTAAGGTGTACATGTATTTTTCATTTGGTTTATCTGACCTTGACCTCATTTTCTTGGATCATGTTAAGTTGATGTGATAGTTGTAGTAAAGCTTTATATTTAGGACTATCAATATAATAGCAATGGTTAGTAAAGAAGGCAAGACATTTCAGCATGTGCATTCTTGTATTTTTTATTTGCAATGAATGGTATATTCAACAAGAACGACCCATGTTTATCAACTATCAATATCTATATCTTGTTCACTACTATCACATGCTGTCTCCGTATCCATGTATTTCTCTCTAATGTCTTTGATCTTCTCATATTCAAACTCTGCTCCAACAGCACATGATAATAGAGTCTGTATGTTACGTTCCTCTGTATCACCAAATACATATCCATTGGCTTTGTCAACTTGTTTCAACATACGCAACATACTCTCCTTCTCCTGAAAAGGAAATATTAGGTACTTTCAACCTCTATGCATGGTGTGATATACATGTAATGTCCCAAGCCAATCAAGGATAGGGTTCCATAGAGCCTGGCCTTCCCTATTTAGTGATGAATATTATAAATGCACAGACATTTTACAAATATAGCTCCAAATATTGACTTTCTAGAGAGCCTCTATTTTTAAAAGTCCTTGATCAGCACTTGATGCCTTTATGTATGCCGGTAGAATTCAGCAACATTTTATAAATTTCATTGAATATAATTTTTTAAGGAATAAACTCATCAGAAATTAACTGGCAAATAAAACATTACTTATTTTAAAAAACGTTTAACATGTTAATACCAAATGGTACAAATAGTATTTATCTCCCCTTTCTTCCACAAAATATTAGTAAGGGTTCCACAGAACCCAGTGTCTCGCCTACTTTTTCTGTTAATCGCAGGCTAAACAAAAATGAGGAAATAAATCAATTAAAATATTCCTCTTGAAACTATTTTTTTTATCTTAAACAAGCTTCTGTCCAAGTGTGGTACAATCAAAAATAGTATTAGAAAGTTCATCTTCGCTAGCCAAGGGTTAAGATCCCCTCCCGTTCTCTTCACCCTTGGCAGATTGAGCTAACATTTGTGATATCAATGTTGCGCCATCTATCAGAAGATTAAAGTCACATCCATTCCGAATACATTATTCTATACCAATAGTAGCACTTGAACTCTTCAATTTGGAGGTAAAAACACGGTAGCGTCTAGATTCTATACACTTGGTAAAGCCAGAAACGAAAATATACGTCAACATATATTCATGCATTTGTGCAAGAAACATACACAGGAACTTCTATTAGTTGATTAAAAACATTCAAGTTGTCACTAAATATAGTCGTATGTTTAGTGATGTAAAGAATTGTTGCACAATAAACATCATTACATGTGGCAATTGTTTACAAACACTTTCTACATCTACACATGATCATGTTATAGGCACTTTTTGATTGGATGCAGTGAGTTTCTACTGCAACCAATCAAAATCCTTACCTTGTGTCTCCAAAATTCTATCTCAATCCACCAAGGGTGAAGAGAACGGGAGTGGATCATAACCCTTGGCTAGCGAAGATGAAGAAAGTTATTAAAATTTTAAGTCTAATAAAAGTAAAATACGGAACAAATGGATTTATTTTTTTACCGAATTTACTTCTGGATACCATCTTCTATAAACAAGCTTCTGTCCAAGTTTGGTACAAACCCAGGATAGTTTAAGAAAGTTATCAAAATTCTAAAAACTTTTAACCACAGAGTGAATTTTATATTTCCCAGCAGAAAAACTAAGTCCATTTATATGTGAAATACGGAAAAAATGGAATTTTATTTTCACAAAATTTACTTCTGGATACTATCTTATGATCATTAACAAGCTTCTGTCCAAGTTTGGTACAAACCCAGGATAGTTTAAGAAAGTTATTAACATTTTAAAAACTTTACCCACAGAGTGAATATTTGTGGAAGCCGCCACTGACACCAACGATGATGATGACGCCGACAGAATGTAAGATTGCTATGTCTCGCTTTTTCGACTAAAGTCGAAGGCTTAACAAAAATGGTACCAATGATACCAAACTAGCTACTGTCCCTTAACTCTACAAACAATATTACAAATTTATATGATACCAGACTTTAGCTATACATGCTATATTCCCTTAACTCTAGAAACAATGGTACAAAATTTAATGATAGCAGACTATATCTATCTCCCCTAAACTCTACAAACAATGGTACCAGACTATAGTAGTATCCCCTTACCTCTACAAACAGTGGTACAAATGATACCAAACTATATTCCTCAATAATATCTATAAGGGCTGAATTTAATTTCTTATATTTCTGTACATCTTGACTTTCCTGAAATAAATTAACTTTTCCTTTTAATAATCATGATAATACTGTAAAAAAAAACATAATAAAAAAGATGTTTAATAGCAAAAAATACATATCTTCTAGTTAAACCCTTCTGCTAAGATTTTCAAAGCATACCAGCTTCACTATGTTTATATTGATTTTATAAGTAGATATTAGAAGATATAGTATGAGTACCAATGAGACAACTCTCTCATCCAAGTCATAATTTGTAAAAGTTAAACATTATAGGTCAAATATGGTGTTCAACACAGAACAGCAAGCTATAAAGATTTCCAAAATTTACATTTGTAAAACCATTCAAACATTGTCAAATGGGAAAAGTGAATTAATTTTTTTTAATTATTTTGCCACAATTCCTTGCACAAATGTACAATCATGACAATAGTGTACTGTAAAAACATCAATTTCTGTTAAAATAAAAAATTTCATAAATACATTTTTATAAAACAAAACTTTCTATCTTGCGTCTATTATCATGATTGATAAGGAGGGGAAATTTTTTTTCAAGCATTATCGGTAACCATTATGATTAGCTATAACAGTTCTTTTTGAACTTCATCCTCTATGTTCCAATAGAATACAAACCTTAAAATCATCCAATAAGTAATGAAGGTCAAGGACTTCAGTATAAAAGTCAAGGTTAAATGATAGCTTTCCAAACTTCTCTATCAAATCACACTTGGATAAAACATTCACATGCGGTAGTTCTATTTGTAACATGGTGGATAATGATGTTAATAAGACTGAAATGAATTTTGATGAGTCACTACAATAGTGTGAATCAACTAGGTGGACTGCAACCAGACGACAATCCCATTTCTGAAGTTTTTGGAGAACATTTCTCACAGCATTGTGATGTGTATATAATTCAACTTGTCCAGGAAAATCAAACAATAAATATTTGCCCTCCAATTTCTTCAGTTCTTTTTCAAACCAGTCTATATTCTTCTCAAGATATTCTATGCAGTATAGCAGTCCACCATTAGGACCTAACTTTAACGTGTCCATAACATCAGATAAAGTAATCAGATCTGAAATGTCCAAAGCACAGTTGTATGGGAGACTGTCATTGGCTGGATCTAAATTGATGACAGCAACCTCTCTACCGAGCTGAGTAAGGAATTGTGACATTCCATGACAGTAGGTTGTCTTACCACATCCTGGAGGACCTATCACTACTTGGCCAAATGTCGTTTTCATTGTATAGGTTACAGAAAAACTCTGAAGAAGAAAAATAGAGTTAAAAAATTACTAAATCAGCTTACCCATGATTAGTATGATTATCATGATAATAATCTGCATAAATATTTTTATCACAAAAAAACTTTTATACATTTCATTGTTGGGCATTACTGTCAGACTGTATGCTCATTATTTGGTTTTCAGTATCAGTGTCATGTTTTGTGTTTGTTTGTCTGTAAAACGGTTTATTTTGCTCATGATTTGTCATTTCTTTTTTTTATACAATTGTTTTTTATGCATTGAAACCCTTGTATCTTGTTTTTTTTTCTCGCAGAAAGCGTACTGGTTCTGACCCTATTTTTTTCAAACAGATTCGGGTTCAAAGTAATGAAAGATCAAGTCATGATTTTGAAGACTGATGAGTTCAATATAAAAGACATATATCTATATATAGTAAAAATAACATTGTACAAGACATAAAAAAATATAAGAAACATAACAATAATAAACATGAAAATGAAGATATAACAAAAATGCAATATCTTTAACAGGAGAGGATCAGCTTAGAATACAATATTGTTATCTCCATTCTAATAAATATGACAGAAAACAGCGTCAAATCACATTTAAAATTTGTCATACATCGTCTGTTCATTGGTGCCATAAGAATTGGTGTGGTTATCCAAATGAACGTTACAAACTATGTTGCATTTAAAAATCTTTGATCATCATGATAATATTCCTTATTCATTTCTTAAAATTTAAAATAAATCAAAACATGAAATCTGTTTAAGTTTTAAGAATATCACTTTAATATTTTAAAACAGAAAAAAAATATCTATTTTTCATAGCAATACACCATGTACACTATAAACTAACTTACAACATGTACTAAAGCCTGATTAAAAACTTTACCAGCACAAAACCTTTTATAAACAGGTACGATTGTGAAAGGGGGCAAACGAAAAATTATTTAATGTTTTGCAATAGTTGTTCATTAGACAGCAACCATTTGATTTTCTAGGGGGGGGGGGCTATGGATTTTTTTTCTGGACAAACTCGGCAAAAACCAAACTATTTTTTTGGCGACAAGTGGAAAACTATTTTTTTCTTTCAATTTTAGTATTACATATAGTGGCAGCTGACATATGGCTGAGGGTGAAACAAACAATTTTTTTTTCTCAGGGTCAAAAACAAATTATTTTTTTCTCCAAAAACTGGAAACATATATTGTTTTCATCTTTATCTGACGAGGATGGATATGTTTCTACATACATATACAAAAATTGATACGAGATGATAACATTAAGAACCCCCAAAGAACAGTCTTTCAGGGCTGTTGTCAGATCAATACACTTTCATGTCCAACATTTTTTTTTTTATATAACTATTGTGATAATTTCACATTAAATAAAATGTTTTAACTTATTTGAACAATTTATTTCTAATAATTGAAAAGTAAAGACCATAAGATATATATCTAATAATATACATGCACAATGAAATACAGACAATGCCGGTTAATCCAGAAAAACTATTGATGGTCCGGCAGCGTTTTCTTTTAAATTTGATTCTCAACTTTATTAATAAGCACTATAAATGCACATAATAATATGAAAAACATGAGAAATGGATATTATATTACGTTATTTAATTGATTTTATTGTTGTATAGTGAAACATTTCTGGTTTTTTTAAGGGTTTGTGGTCTTTTGTGGTGTGCGGTGGTGAAAAGACTGACCCGAGCATGGCAAAACAAATTTTCAAAAGGCAGTGTCTGCGCGTACCCGCATGCGGGTACGAATAGTCAAATTGCCAGTCTTGGTTGCGCGTACCCACATCCGGTTTTCTATTAAAATGCCATCGGACCGGGAATGAAACGTGAAATATATACAGAAACTATCGATAACATGGGGATTTCGCGTAAGACGAGTGAAGAGTATGAAAAATTTTAAAATTTATTTAATAAATACAATTTTCAAATTGTATTTATTAAATAATGATACATAATAAACATTGCAAAATTAAATACACAATAATGGAAAATGAAACTGTACAGTCCCTGTAAAAGAAAAACATGATAGAAATTAAAACTATTATAAAATTTAAATGAAAATTTTAAGAATAAAATTTTAATAATTTAAAAATATACCCATATGATATTTTAATTTTTTAAAATAATCTTTTAGTAAAATGTAAAACAGAAACTGAAATTTTAAAATATATCAAACTACTAAAATTAAAGCTTGAGTTTATAAAAATTAAAGATGCAAGTAATAATATCAATTTAAACCAATTATAAAAGATTCATGTAACTAATTAAGATTTGGAACAAATTTTACATATCCAATATGATTGTTTTGGCACAGGTTTCAACCCTGCGAATTTCAAATAATGCCAGTCTAAACAGCAATCACATGCCAAAGAGTCATGATCGTGTAGGTTTTTTTTACACTTTATACATATCCAGTCGCATGTTTCCCTTCTTTCTGTGATCTTTATTTTTAGTTGTTTTCAAACTTCAGTGGTAAAATATTTTTTAATGCGCTGGAGGTTTACCTTTACATCAAATTTTTTATTGTTTATAAGAGAAACATCAAGAAGGTTATTGACATTGTTTTTTTGGATATAACGTCATTCAGTGTGCTGTTTTCATGATAAGTCTGCAGTTATAATATCACTCTCTTCCATTTTAAGAATATTTACTAACTGAGAAAAAACTGTTCACTTACCTATATATATGGGTCCTACTAAAATGCGCCCGGGAGCGCCCGGGTGAAGAAAAAGCGCCCGGAGAAGAAAATATAGCGCCCGGGGAACAGAAAAAGCGCCCGGGGAAAATATATGTATATTTTATTGGCATGAGACACCTTTGTTAAGTTATGAAAATTGATTTTTTTTTTTTTTTAGACAAGTAATTTGCCAATTCAGATAATATATACAGGTTTGTAATAAAGCACAAAAACAAGTATGAATATTTCAATTTTAACAATAATATATGAATACTATTTTGAAAGACTGATAATAATGGATCACAGTTTATGCGGAAGATTTATAACATGTATAAGACATCAAAAGACATGTTTTTCAAAAACGATATGTACCGTAGTTAAAACAAGGGGGTAAAAAGCATGGTTAAAATTTAAGTCTAAGCATTAAAACCCTGATAACCATAGCCATTGAAACAGTTTTAGTTTTATAAAAAGATATAATAAATCTATCTCAGCATCTGTAAAAAAAAAGTGTTCACCATGCAGTTGCGAAAATATTAGACCTCAGGCACCGATTATTTTTAGTAACAAAATATACATTTTGATCGAGGACAATGTCTTTCATGATTCTTCTATATACTCTTGTTTATATTTATTTACTTACTTTAGTATACAATTTTAAAATTTAAAATGTAAAAGTACAACAACACTTTAGATGTAGCATCGTACATATCCCCATTTATATTAAGGACACAACAAGCAATTAATGATTAGTTATTTTTTAAGGAAAAAGAATATTGTTATAAAATATTATTATTTTCTTCTCCCGGGCGCTAATTTTTTTTCTCCGGGCGCTTTTTCTTTTCCCCGAGCGCTTTTTCATTTCCCGGGCGCTCCCGGGCGCTTTTTAGTAGGACCAATATATATACGTGTATATTTATAAAAATTCTGAGTAGTTTTAATCAATTTATTTGCTAATTGCAACAAATTCCATACATATTTCACGTTTCATTCCCGATCCGACGGCATTTTAATAGAAAACCGGATGTGGGTACGCGCAGCCAAGACCGGCAATTTGACTATTCGTACCCGCATGCGGATACGCGCAGACACTGCCTTTTCAAAACGTTTTCGCAGCTACTTGTCCATAATTCGATCATTACCATTTATAATTTGTGCCAATAACGTATTGTCAGACTCACTATTGTCTGCCTTGCAACAAAACAAAACTTTGTCCATTGATCAGAAACTTACCTGAACATAAATTACATGACAACTTTTGTGAACGACGTTTTAAAATACCTACACATTTTTTTACTTTCGATTTAAATACAAGCGTCACATAACACAGATTTGAAAGTTCGCTTGAGTTCATGAAAATTTAGGTGCATTTGAAAGCACATATTTTAGCCCCTCCCCCTAACCCCCTAAAATCTAATAAGCTCCCTAATAAGAATAATTTTACAATTTTTTTTTGTAAGCAAAAGCGTCGTAAAAGGTTTCTTAGACCGCACAGTTATATAGTCGCTTATGCAAATGTCAAGAAGTCTTTATCTTAGAAACGTTTAAGATTACTTTCACTTTAAATAGAATGTAGAAAAATGGCATTGATGTTTACAGCTACACCGGCGTAGGTTTAGAAACTTCTTGTAGATGTTTTCGTTTTCACAGATTTTATTTTAAACATAATTGTATTGCTCTTTGTCAATTTTAAATATAAGGTATTTACCATCTAGTATTTACTCATTGATCTGAAGAAACGCCCCCTCAGGCTCAGACTTACAATTGTGATTATTGTCGGTTACCTTAGAGGTCCAACTATCACAATAATAAAGAAATATACTAAACCTTAACCCTAGCTCTTAAACACAAGCCTTACTCTTTTAATGTTCTACATAATGATATGCGTAGTAGAAGCCCTTTACTGTCAGTCGTCAAACAGCCATTTTCTGCTACAGTTAGCGTCAAATTGATTAAAGGCACTGGCTACGGTTACATGAAAATGTAACAATAATAAAACTATTATTGTTACATTGGAGACTAAATGCCGGAATGCATGGTTGGGTAAGGACCTGTGTAATTACGAATGTAACAATAATTATTGAGGCTACGGTTACATTGCGTTATTGTTACATAAAAAAAAAGCAATGTACGATGGGACTAGTAATATGTACTAAATAATAAAAGTTGAGGACATTTATTCAAAAATTAATAACATACAATTTATTTACTGTAATTTTTTATTTACAATGACAATTTCTACAAATCCAGTAAGTTGTTTTTAAAGTCCAACACATTTTTGATGAACGAAATTACGTCCTCCAGGGATACGTGTACATACAGATTTTCTTAGTATTTAAGTAACATTTAGCAAACTTTGCTTTTGATTATCAATTTGCGTCAAGTTATAAAGCTGTATGAAATGCATGTCTTGATATTGTTTCAGTTTCGTTTAAAACGCATCCCAAGTTTTATTTTTTTCACATAAACAAAATTGGTCCAAAGTATAATGACACTTAATAAGAGTAGGTGTGCAGTTAAATACTTTAAAAAAGTGAAACCATTGAACTATATTTTTCGCCTTTGACAGTCACACTCCTAATCTTGAGTAGTATCTTTAAGAACATCAAAACCATTAATACGTAGTAAAACTATCAAGTTGTACACCATTTGTTGAATAATAATATTTTATTATTTATCAGTATTAAATTACAAGTATTCTTTAGTGCATATGAAAGAATGAAGCAATACAACTATAGTAGATTTAAGTTTAATCAATCTAGCGTACATTGCTGTTTTTCATGTAACAATAACGTAATGTAACCGTAGCCTCAGTAATTATTGTTACATTTGTAATTAATCGGTTCCTCACCCAACTTTGCATTCCGGCAATTAGTCTCCAATGTAACAATAATATTTTTATTATTGTTACATTTCCATGTAACCGTAGCCAGTGCCTTGATTAAAATTTCAGCGTCATTTATCAAAATATCTAATAGTTATTAGTCAGAGGTCTCAAATTAGTAAAGTAACAGTTATTTTTTGAAAAAATTTAATGTATTTGTCAAAATAGTTTTTTATCGTCTAACAGAAAGTGACTATTGTATTGTCATGCACTAAAAGTCATTTTTGGCAAGAAATTTTACAGTTCTTTGTCATGAAGGATCCCCCATTGCCACCCTCTACATCATTCATCAATCAAAACTTAATTATTTTTTTTTAAAGTATAATCAATAATTAAGGATATATGTATTTAAGTAAGTTTTCCTATACAAATTGGTATAATATATATATATTTATATATAAAATGACTAGAAAACGATAAATCTTACGGGCCGATGGATCATATAAATATGATACATTACACTACAAAAAATAATATATATATATATTTATATAATCATGATAATGTCACAGGACACAAATTGCACATATTCAACAAATTTAAAATAACTGCAGAAATTACACGTTTTCTTTGAGACTAAACTATTGGTAATTTTATGATTTGACACTATACATGTCTTTCAACATAGGTAAACATGTTTAGATAGACAAAAAATGTTCACAGTATATACATCATGGAAAAATATTGTGTAATGTCAGAATAAATAATGATGAGGTGTATTGTTACAGCAACCAGATCATCAAAGCTCAATCTAGGTCCATACCTGCCAACTTTTCAAAATGCCCATGGGGGTTTTGCTTGCAATATGGCTGTCATAGTCCTAAAAAAACCTTCAAGGGGGCCTTCAAATATATTTTAATGTTGTTTTTTGGCATCTTCATACTTTTATAAGCTTAAAGTCATTGTAAAGTTAATTGTTTTGTTTAAATTGTGGACAAAATTGCTCTTTCAAAATTTCAATTTGGGAGCCTCCATGGGGGAAATCCCCACGAATAGTGACAGTTGGCAGGTGTGTAGGTCCCAAAGCATCTTTACCAATGACAATGTATGAGAAAATACAATTTTCGTCAAAATTACTACAGATTTTCAGTGGTTTCTTCTCTAAAAGACAAGTGAGCTATTGACAAGTGAGCTATTGAAAATACATGTACGACTTTAAAGTACAGTCAATTATTATCACAATTGTTGCACTAAAATTTTAAATGTGTATTTTGTATTTTTTAGGATTAAAAGAGCAGTTACACTAATAAACAATTTAGGATCATCAAAGTTTCCATTGCTGTTGACAAGGATTCTGCAGAAGTTACATCTTAAGGTAGGAGACTGTCTTTTCATTGTCATATTTTAAGTTGTTTGAATGAGACATGATTTATCTATTTGATGCATAGATTTTCTTAAACAGGCTATTTTATATCCTTATGGCTCTTATTTTTTGGAGTGAGTTACTCTGCAAAGTTTCAGCTTTCAGTTTTGAATAATAAATGTATTAATAAACTGCAGTCAAATTTCTAAGGTGCTTATACAGTTCTTACAATTTAAATATTATATACATAAATATCCAGTAATTGATTGATGTTTGTACACTTATACCATGATGTTAAAAGAGCCTTGGGAGAACACTGGGTTACCTCTACCTAAATGAATATAATTTTTAACGGTGCATTACGTTTGCGCGCATTACCATTACATTTGCGCGCAAAAATCATTACGTTTGCGCGCAGTTTTCGATTACAATTGCGCGCATTTTTTTGACAGGTAAACTCAGGTAAAATACTATACTACTTATTTATTTATAATTTGTTCAATTATTTACAAGTATAAGTACTCATTCCGTTAGTCCCCTTAGTCCCCTGCTCAAATTATTTACTAATTTTAAAAACGATCACTATTCGTTGAAACACTTTTCACTCTGAAATATTCGCAATGAAGTTACATGTATGTCTTTTAAAGCTATACTACAGAGTTCATAATGATCACTTTATAATTTATTTTAGAATTCAATATGAACAATATATAATTTGAATTAAGAAATACTTTCAAAATTAAAAAATTAAAAAAAACATATAGTTAATTAAAATTTAATTTAATTTTTATTTATATTTATACCTGAGTTTACCTGTTAAATGAATGCGTGCAAATGTAATCAAAAGCTGCGTGCAAACGTAAAACATTTTAATCCCCAAATGCGCGCAAACATAGTGCGCCCATTTTTAATGATAATAGATTAAAGAAAGTTTTAGAAAGTGTAAGAAAGGGACAGACACAGATATAAAATATGATTTTCTTGATGATGATTTGAAAGTTCATATATTAATTAAAATAACAATGATAATAGGATTTAAATTTTCAAATATATTTCACCAGGATGAGAGAACTTTTAGTGAAGAAGAAGAAGAAAAGTTACAAGGGTCTTTAGAACTTGCTGGTCCTGAATTGGAGTTAGTTCTACAATCACTAGAATTCTTCTTACAACAGGTAACAGCTATGAGAATCCTTGGAGGAACTTTTTCTCTAGACTTTTAATTTGATTTAAATGAAGGAAAATGAATTACAATTTTTTTTCAAACGTAAAAATTTCAAAATATGTTACATAGAATTAAGAAATGAGATGCAATGTGTTCAAAAAAATTGAGTAGAATTTATGTTATGATTTTTTTTACTGAAAAGCAAAGAAATCTTGAAAATCTTGAATTTGTCCATTTAAATGCAAAATCAGCAAAATTTGTACTGTTTCAAGAAAATAATTTTCAGTAGTGCTATAAATGACATGAATTTGTTTCCAGGCAGCCTACCATACAGCCAAACCAGGAGTGTTTTCACAACAATTAAAACAAATAGAGGTAGAGGAAGAAAAGGTAGAGTACCAAGTGTTTGTTATCAATGGAATCATGGAAATATTGTATAAGCATAACCTGGCCAAAGAATTTTAAGCACCTTTTATCTGAAACTGGTACACTTTTGGGCAGGACAAGTTATTTATTTTATATAGGTACCACATTTGCAGCCTTGCTATAATTTTTGAATTTTCAAAGTTAAAATATGGACATCTGTAATTTATAATTTGAATAATAAAAAAATTCAAGTTTTACCAAATATTGAATTAACAAATCTACTTTAAGGAAAAAAGGTGATTATCTCCCTTTGATTGTAAACTTTAGGCAAGTACAAAAATATATATGGAACTTTATTCTTCATAGTTTAATCCTAAAGTACAATACAGTTAAATCTCCTTAATATGTAACTCTTGCTGGCTAGGTAATCCAAGTCAGCCGTACAACTACAAGATAAATACTATAAAACAAATTCCTTATTTTAATCTGAATAAACTACTTGTGTATACATGGACCCTGTAGTAGATTCAAGGTTAGTTGTATTGGTGTTTGTTTCATCAAGTTTTGGTGCAGCACCACAGAACTAAGTCAGTACAAAGACAATAACTCTAAGGAATCTTCAGTTGGCAGCAGATCCTGTCATTTAGTCCATTTTAATAAAATTGAGAACGGAAATAGGGAATGTGTCAAAGAGACCACAACCTGACCAAAAAGTAGAAAACAGCCAAAGGCTACCAATGGGTCTTCAATACAGCAAAAAAATCCAACACCTGGGGCAATATGCACAATTGTTTCTACATAGGCGGTAATGTTAACGTTTTCTTCTGTTGCTCAGCCCATATCATAAACTTGTATATGTTTGATGGCTTGTTTCGAAGCTGAGACATTTTTACATATGTGGTTAAATTTTTGGGGTACGAAGTGTGATTCATTTTTCCGTAAATTAGCAAACCCCGAGTATCCTTTTGCGATGTGGCTCCTCATGGTAAAAAATCCCATTTTTGACACAATAAGTTCTTTAAAAATTTAATACTTTGAACACATTTAATGGCTCCATAGTTTTTACATATTTATTCTGTGTTCCCTTACTTTCTAAATTAACACAAATGGTTCAGCTCAGTCATTTGTTTATCATAGAAATGTGTCAAATATCACTACACAGAGATTTTTTGTTTACACGTGACTTTTGAGTTCCTCATTTCAAGGCGCATTAGGGATATTGTCCCACCTGGAGGGGTACTATTTCTATGTGTACATTAATTACAGTGTATATCAGTTTGTATATCAATCAACAGGTACAAGTGATTGTAGAAGCCTGGATTACATTATAAATTAGTTTTTACGTCTATCAACAGGTACAAGTGATTGTAGAAGCCTGGGCAAACAGTGCAAAAGATGTTATAACCAAACTCCGTCAGAGAACAATTGTTCCGAAACAGGTTTGTTTCATTTACATTTTAATATTTATAAGTTTGTCCCAACAAAGTTGTGAGCTGTTTAAGTACATTCAGCATACCATACATGTCCATAGCCATCTGTTTAAGTACATTCATCATACCATACGTGTCCACAGTCGTCTTTGGAAAGGAATTGGCACACAGCCATGTCATTTCGTGTGCATATGCATCTTCAAAAGAACAACTTTATGCCTTTAGAGTTTTACTGTTTACTTTGACAAAAAAATTCTAATCACTTCTCCTTTTTAAAAGACGGCTCAAGGAAACTTAGATTTTCAAAAAAATAGAAAAATAAAAATTTCATTATTAATTTTTTTTATTACACTATTAATTGTAACTTTATGATATGTTAGAAAAATAGATTCATTTTAGCCCCAGATAACTTTTAAAATGTTTATATTATTGAAAAAGCTCCAAATTGTCTCCCTTTGATGCAAAAGTGCAATTTTTTAGCATTAAAATTGAAATATCTTTTTTAAATCATCAGTGACCTATATTTTTTATATTTTTTTTCAAATAAGCTGTACTTAAACTAAACATTTGTAAAATTTAGGTGATTTCTGTAATTTAGTTCTCTGGTTATATTTCAATATAACCTTTATTTCTCCTATTTAAGTTCAACAGAAAAAAAGTACATCACCAGAAATGCATGCTTATTTCGAAGTTAGATTGTGAGCTTAAATGAACGGTGACATCATTTTTTTATTTTATTTTTCTATAAGGTATAGGATAAAGTTCATTTATAGAAAAAATAGTGAAATCCTATATTTAAAAAAAAATCCATTTATTCCTGCGAGCCCCCTGAAATTCAAATTATTTGGACCCAACCCCTTGATCATGGTCTTTTAACTCAGAAGCTTTTGCATATGTTTGGATATTAAAGTTTGAGACTAAGTCAGGTTAAAAAAAAGGGGAACTTCTGATGGTAAGTGAATGATATTTGGTATGCAGTTGTATTGGCATAGCCACATTTCTTTTCCATGGAGATATTTACACACTGCCCCCATGATCATGGGCTCTGAAACTTTGCATAGTTTCATGTTATAGTTTGTGATAAGTACTGAAATATGAAGATGTCGTAATAGTGCAAATGAGACAGCTAGGATTTGTATTGCAAGCACTTTTGGACAATTGATTTCTATTAACCAATACTTTGAATGATGAATGAACTTTAAACTTTCACCCAACATTCCTCCAATTATAAGAAAACTTCATATTTGGTTAACAACTTGGTATGTGGTGAATTGTAACATTTGAAATAAAAACCAAACCAAACCATCTCAACTCAAAGGAAAAATTCAAAACAGAAAGTCCTTGGCAAAATCAGAAGCTCAAACATCAAACATAAGGAAAAAAAACTGTCATATTCTTGACTTGGTTATTAAAGACTTGATGAGTTCTTTCTGGATTTGTCTGATACTTTGAATAACCAGTGTTGATATGCTAAGCAAGACAACTTATTTATCTTGTTATTAACAGTAGCTTTTCAGTGATGAGTTGTAATATTTGAGAACTTTTTCAGATTAGTCAGACATTTCTAGTTTGATGAATTTTTCAATTCATGTATATCGAATGAATTTATGAATTTTTTCCTATGTTTCTCAAAATCCTAAACGGAATAACTCATAGTTGGTCAGCTTCTTCTTAGTGATAAGTTAATGTTGTGAAATATGAGGGGGGGAATGTAAACAAGATATCCAGTAATTTCTTTTTTTTTCATAAAAGTAATTTATCTCTTTAAAATATTTTCTAAATTTTATTCACAAAGAACAATTTTTCCTTTTTAAATATATAATCAATATTTTTGTAGACAGTTTAAAATCACAAAAATATATCAGCAAAACATTCAGATAAAAACTGCTTTCCTGTTATTCAAATTGTCTGCCACCTGTCTGAAATATAAATTAATTTTAAAAAATGTGGTGTAACATGTTATATTTTGTTTGGCAGAGATCTGAGGTCAAATGTGTTTACAGTAAGGCTCACTTTAATTATTGCTTGTGACAAGTAAAAGCATCCATTAACTTAGAGTTTGCAGATTATTTTCATTATTTCATCACACTCTTGATGATTAATTTCACTAATTTCCCGCCTTGTCAGACGCGGATTTAAGGGGGGCCCATGGGGCCCGGGCCCCCCCTTTATGGGAAAAAATTTGGTTGCTTATATAGTGAATCACTGAAGCGTGACTGGAGCGGGCCCCCTCTTAGGTCAGTCAGTGGGCCCCCACTTATGAAAATTCCTGGATCCGCCACTGCTTGGTGTTTTGGATACTGATTAAAAAAGTAATGAATCACTAGAGGTAATAACTGTTCTCAAAGATTATTATTAGATACCAGTTGAACTATCCATATACACAGAAACTAGAGATTCTCTTATTCATTGTAGATCTATTTCCAGTTGATGCTGGTAGGTTTTGTTAACTAATTTGGTTGATATAAGATCTTTCACTTTTCTCTGTTAGATTTGTTTGTTTCTCATTTAAGCCATTCCACCCCGTCCCATAAAGGGTCATATTCAGTGACATTTAGGCATTCAATCAAATCTTTCACTATAAAATCTTTGTCTTGTTTTACTGTACAAAGACTAAAAAATATTTTCTGGTAAACTGTAAAATATAATCGTATTTCCAAATACTGACCAGCCATTTCCTGACAAAGTTCCAATTGTATGCACCAAACTAATTGTAAATATTCCAATAATAAGCAAAACAGTAAAGTGTCTGATATATCTGAAAGTTGATTAACAACCAAATGTTTTCTATAAAAAATCTTGGAATGATTTTTTTTGTCAATTACTTATATATATTATGGATTTAAAATAAATATAAAAAACAGATAACTTAGTTGGTGCATTGGTTCAATTACTTCCTTAACATTATGATTACCAGAAAATAATATGGCTTAAAATATGCAAAAATGTGTATTTAGTACTTCATCTATTATATTTCTTACCTGTCAACACTGAGGGTGTGTCAGTGAGAACCCCAACTATTACTGACCTGTCAACACTGAGGGTGTGTCAGTGAGAACCCCAACTATTACTGACCTGTCAACACTGAGGGTGTGTCAGTGAGAACCCCAACTATTACTGACCTGTCAATACTGAGGGTGTGTCAGTGAGAACCCCAACTATTACTGACCTGTCAACACTGAGGGTGTGTCAGTGAGAACCCCAACTATTACTGACCTGTCAACACTGAGGGTGTGTCAGTGAGAACCCCAACTATTACTGACCTGTCAATACTGAGGGTGTGTCAGTGAGAACCCCAACTATTACTGACCTGTCAACACTGAGGGTGTGTCAGTGAGAACCCCAACTATTACTGACCTGTCAACACTGAGGGTGTGTCAGTGAGAACCCCAACTATTACTGACCTGTCAATACTGAGGGTGTGTCAGTGAGAACCCCAACTATTACTGACCTGTCAATACTGAGGGTGTGTCAGTGAGAACCCCAACTATTACTGACCTGTCAACACTGAGGGTGTGTCAGTGAGAACCCAAACTATTACTGACCTGTCAACACTGAGGGTGTGTCAGTGAGAATCCCAACTCAGCAGGTTTGTTAAACTCCAATCTTATTTGATACAAATTGTCAGTTTTCCTCACTAGCCTAAGTTTGTGTTTCTCTCCAGGCACTCTCTCTATTACTCTAATTTATACTAGTCTCTAGTAACATTATACAGTTGGGCCAAACAATTTGATGTTGGATATTACTCTGGATAAAACTTGATATTGTTGGGTTAAATCTGTCCCCCATAACACAACACCTTGATGTAAGATTTCCACAGTAATGAGCATCATAATAAAGTTGTTTATTGGGGGTAGGATATTTAAAATTCAGGTTTGTGATCCATTGTTTGTCATTCTGATTCTGATTGAAATATTTCATTGAGTGACTCTTTTACTTGCGCTAGTTGAAAAATGCATAAACCAGTCTAATATAGACCCTCTATAAGGTAAAAACCTGTATAAAATAAACTTGCGTGTAATTTTAGACCATGTAGTAGAAATTTACAAGTGTATAAAACTGCACCAGGGTAAACACATCTCAGGGCCTACATTAGTATGGTAGATACAGGTTTCAATGTACATATATAGGATTCACTGTACTTATATTGTTGAATTAATGAAATGTTAGACAAGGACCTTTTTCACTCAGATTTTGCTCATGCAAAGACTCTGTATATCATATAGATATTGACAAATGTATCTTCACTTTTAGTTGGAGAGTGTGAACTGGAGGTTAAATTTACAAATGGCCCAGTCCAATAAAGCCAAAATGAAAATGCCAAATGCCATGTTTGAATTCAATGTTACAGATGAAAACACAACAGTAAGTAGATTAATGTAAATTTCTTCTGCATGTGCGGACCTAGGTTTATGTTAAGGCTAAAAATAAGATGTAGATACTTTATTTCAGTCAAGTTAAATGTTATAGTTATAGCAGAATGTTTGTATACCAATAAATACAAACATATGTTGTAATTACATTATACATACACATCAGGTTACTACATGGTACAGAACAATATATGTTAGTGAAACAGAGGAAGCATAGTTTGTGTACTAGTATCATTTTTATATTGTAGGAAAAAGAAAATATCAAAGTAGAATTTACTCATGATGAGTTATACATGTTTTATAAACAAGTAAGTACATTAGAGTCAAGAAGAAGTTATTGAATGAATCCAATAAGATTATATATTTGACAGGCTGTAAGATCAAATACATAAACATCCAAATATTCCAATAACATTAACGGTACCAAGTTTTCTGCACCAGATGCGCATTTGGACAAATAATGTTTCTTCTGTGATGCTCATTGCCAAAATATGTAAAATCCAAAGCTTATATAAAGTATGTAGAGCTATAATCCAAAAGTTCCAAAAAGTATAGCCAAATCCGTGAAAGGAATCAGAGCTTTGCCACCTTCCCTTCTACCCAATAAATAGGGTTACCTGTCCTCAGTTTCACTTAAGAAGACTTGCAATGTGACTTGTATTTACATGTGATGACTTTGAGTCAAGATTGAATTTTAAATTTGTGCCGACAAAAATGATTGAAATCTCAAAAACTTTTCTGTTGCAATTTTGGACTCACTAATTTAGAAAGTGATACAGACAGATCGGTTTTTATGAGTAAAATATTTATGGTATCATCTTATTGAGAACCCTGAATTTAGAGATATCAGTTTGGTCTACACAAAAAGTAGCTTTACTGTACCAAACTCAGTTTATCTAGTATCATGTTGTGTAGCTATGCAACAGGTATATACAAGAGTAAAAGCAAGTTTTACAGATTCCAAGCATAAAATATAAATCTTTTCTCCACTGTTTTGAAAAAAACAAACATTGAATTTCGTTTATTTAACAGTTTGGGTGTACAAATAGTTATCAAAGGTACCAGGATAATAATTTAGTACGCTAAACACGCGTTTCATCTACAAAAGACTCATCAGTGACGCTCATAATAAAGATATTTACCTGCTTCAGAATGAAATCAAATTTGACATTAGAATTTTAGTTGAGAAACCTGATGATTATTTTGTTAATTCTTTTAACAAATCACATAAAAATTCCAGAAATCAAAATTGCACCTGCCCTTATTTTTAACTCCATCAAAAATATATGATGTTGTCCAAGCAAAATCATCATTACAAATACATGTATTTGAATCACGTGTTTCAAATGTAAAGATCATATAAAGCTGTGATATTTTAATACTTTTTTTATGTTTTGATTTACATATTTCTGATAAAAATTAGATTCACAAAAAAACTGAAGTCTGAGGAAAGT
This sequence comes from Mytilus edulis, assembly GCF_963676685.1. Lineage (NCBI taxonomy): Eukaryota > Metazoa > Mollusca > Bivalvia > Mytilida > Mytilidae > Mytilus > Mytilus edulis. Next base: position 5,114,919 of record NC_092347.1, read on the forward strand.
TCAAAAAGGAAACTTTAAGTCCCTAATGAAATGGCAAAATCAAAAGCTCAAACACATCAAAGGAAGTGAAACAGCCCGGGCCCCCCCTTTCGTGGGAAAAATTTGGTTGATTATATAGGGAATCATTTAAGCATGACTGGAGCGGCTCCCCCCTTAGGTCAGTCAGCGGGCCCCCCTTAGGAAAAGTTCTAGATCCGCCACTGGTTATTATATTCCAGACTTGGTACAGTCATTTTTTTTATGTAGAAAATGGAGGATTAAACCTGGTTTTAAAACTAACTCAACCTCTCACTTGTATGAAAGTTGCATCAAATTCCATTATATTGCCAAACGATGTGTGAACTAAACAAATGGACATAATAGGTAAAAATGTCAAAAATAGGGGTACATCAGTCAACATTTTGTTATAATTTTAATCATTATAAAAGGTGCTTAATCACTATAAAGGACTCTTTGTAAAGGTATGGAAAAACTGAACATATGTCTGTATGTTTGTATTTATCATATTCTATTTTAGTAACTTATCAACCTAGCTCTTTTTTATTTAAACAAGATTATTACATTGGTTGCAATGAATTACATTGATTTCCCAGTTAGATAAATCCGATAATTTCACATGTGAAATAAACGTGGTTATTTCACTCTCTGACGTCATACAACAATAGGCGTTGTCAAGACGTCGATAACGTCGAAACAAAACATGCGTAGGAAAACCATATAGTTCCTTACATTTTCTACATTAATTTCATAAATATAAGCAATTTGACAATGTAATAAAAAGTATAACTAATCGCCGTATTTGAATATCAAAAATAAAACAACTTGTGACCGAACGCCGCTATGGATTAAACTCGTGCTGCGCACTCGTTTAATCCATGCGTCGTTCGGTCACGCGTTGTCTTATTTTTTATATTCAAATACGGCGATTAGTTATACTATAATTATTTCAAAAAGCAGAAGTTCTAATTTGACATTTTTTATTTACAGCTAGAAACAATACAGAAACAATTAGATTGTTTAAGTTGATACAGATTAATGGTAGCCAGATATTGTTCTGAAATCAATTCAGTGTATCGTAGAAACTTTGAGAAATTTAGGATTGTTTTAAATATTTGTATTAAACAAAAATGAATATAGACTATAAATTTGATTCCTATCTGTGTATTTTATTTTAGACTTGTGAATGAAAAAGAATTTTAAGAAGTCTTGAAAAGAAATGTTCAGACACCAATCATCGTGTTTTGCATAGTCCCTGTGTTTTCTATTTGTGATTTAGTATTAAAAGTCCATATTAAGCTCTATAGATTAAACATTTTAACAAAACATGGGTGTTTATTAAATATAGTTTTTATTAGTTCCAGATGGGAATGGATTTGAAATAAACATTATCACTTATATGTTTTTACAGGTATTAACACAAGGTAAACTTGTTTTTTTCTGTAGGACAGGAGGTCATGGTTTGGATTCTGGACTAGTTATAACAAAAAGTTAAAAAAAACAAAAATACTGAATTCCGAGAAAAATTCCTGACTTGGTATAGCAATTTTCTTTTGTAGAAAGTGATGGCTTGAATCTAGTTTTATAACTAGCTAAACCTCTCACTTGCATGACAGTTGCAATAAATTCCATCATATTGACAACGATGTGTAAACAAAACAAACATACATAATAGGTAACATGTCAAAAATAGGATAAAACAGTCAACATTGTGTAATTATCTAAATCACTATAAAACAACAAAATATGCAAACAAGTGGCTACTGTTATCATAGTTCCTCCATATATATTTGTTAGCTGTAGTGCTTTGTTCAATCCATAACTGTCTTGATGGTGGGCATGTTTTTATCTGTTTATAACTGTCCTGGGGTTTGTTGGTCTTCATTTGTTTATAACTGTCCTGATGATGTGCTGGTCTTGCTGTGCTTAACGGTTTTCTTTGATTGTCTTTGTATTTTATATAAAATCTCTATTTGAGATTTGAGATGTCTAGACTCCACAAAAGATGCAAAGGATTGTATTTAATATTTGAAAAACTCTTCTTTAAACATTGAATTGTCCTAGGAAAGTAGCCTGTAATCTAGTTGTTTTTGGATGCATTTAACCATATTGATTCAATTGTTTTTCGTTTTTAATTGAAGTCTAAATCTGGTCGTAGATTTTCTACGGGTGCCACATGTGGAGCAGGATCTACTTACCCTTCCGGAGCACCTGAGATCACCCCTAGTTTTTTGGTTGGGTTCGTATTGTTTATTCTTTAGTTTTCTATGGTGTGTCATGTGTGCTGTTGTTGGTTTGTCTTTTTTCATTTTTAGCCATGGCGTTGTCAGTTTGTTTTAGATTTATGAGTGACTCTCCTTTTGGTATCTTTCGTCCCTCTTGTCTCTTTTCCAATGTTTTACATGTTGTCCATACTTGGATATGATGGTGCATTATTTCCAGATCATACCCAGCCCTTTTCTAGCCTTAAATTTGACCCAATTGAGTATTGAGCAGGCGACCAGCTATACCCAATTGATTGATAGACAAATGAGTCTACTTATTGGCTTCTACATTTAATATAAAAATAAAATGAGATCGTATATTGTCGAATTTAAAATGAATTATTTTAAACAAAAATGTTTGGATGCAAGTAAAAAACAAAAATGACAAATATTTTCTTACAATAAAAAGGGAAAATATAATGTTATACTGTGTAACACTTCAGTTTTATCAGACATATTCTATATTACAATGTAGTACATGCATTATATTTTTCTAATGACTATTCCAATTTTTCTTCATAATTGATTGAACTGAATCTTTTCAAAGGAGATCAAACACGTTAGTTGTGTTATAAATGTTTTTACTGCATTAAAATACATTCTAATAAAATAAAATGTGCAAGTTCAAGATAAACAATCAAACTGATCTACATTTTCCAATAAATAGTCATTAGTCATTCTAATATAAATAGAACGGAATTCAGATACGAATCATTTTATGAAATTTAAAATCATGACCAATTTCTGGTTCAGGCATTTTGCCATAAATATTACAAACTTTAAAATCAAAGTATAATACACCTGAGTGTACCTGGATCATAAAAAGAATGTTATAATTTCCTGGTACGAGTGTTTTTCCCCGAAGTGAAAACTAGGATGGCTTGTTACCTATAGACACACAATTTTCTTCAGTTTACCCACAGACATATAATACATAATCTGTGTTTTACTTAACAATAATACACTATACCATCGATGACATCGGCGTATCCAAGATTTTTAGAATTAGTGAGGGGTAGTTCTATAAAACGAAATTTTTCTCATATAAATTGCTAAGCTGGAGCGAGGCAAAAAAGTTAGGAATATGATATCTTTTTCCGATCAAAAGGGGGTTGTACCTATGCCCCTTCTAAATACAATACTAAAGGTTGTTAATTTTGGAAGAGAACTATCGGTACATGGCAGTGTCAGTTTTTATTTATGAAAATAATAGGCGTGTGATTGCTTCTTTTCACCTTCAAAATTTTAATGATTTTAAAGCTTTTTTCACAAGTTAACTTGTGGCCTCTCGTCATTTTTTCTAATTGGCTAAATGCCGCCAATAAATGTTTATACATATGCCAATGGATAAAATGTAAGCCATAGATGAATTACACTTGCAAAGCAAAAATATTAATGAGGCATGTCACAATATAAAGCACGTATTTGGCCAAGAACTATATATCTTTAATATTACAATTCATTTAATAATACACACTTAATCTATAGATAACTTATTTTGATCTTTTTAAAAAGTTTATTAATTGACAATGGTAATAGTTATAATCCATTGAAATTGTTCATTGTATATCTTATATTTAAGGTAGCACAATACAAAGATTTTTCATCCCCAATCAGACATCTTTAAACTGATGTAATTCCACTCATCGTTCTTTAAATTTTATAAATGAGGTACCAAAAGAAAGAAGAAGGACCAATCTTTCAAATTGTGATAAATTCATTATGACATAATTATTACATCATTAATTGTTATGTAATTAGTTGCCATATTGTGATGCCTATACTTGAATGAATTTAGCTTCTTTGTTATTCATAGCATCCCAAAATATTTTATAGATTCTTGCACAACACAGTTTGACCTCCAAAACTGTGTCTCAGATTTTTCCTATTGTATTTCATTCTCTCATAAATCTTCAATGAAGTTTGCAACATCAATTCATAAGAGACCACTAAATTCAATTGGGTATAAAATTTGTTCTGTTGATGTTTTTGGAAATCTGAGACACAGTTTTGGAGGTCAAGCTGTGTTGTACAAGAATATATAAAATATTTTGGGATGCTATGAAGAACAAAGAAGCTAAATTCATTCAAGTGTGGACATCACAATATAGCAACTAATTACATAATAATTAATTATGTAATAATTATGTCATAATGAAATTATCACAATTCGAAAGATTAATCTTTCTTCTTTCTTTTGGTACCTCATTTATAAAATATAAAGAAGGATGAAATGAATTACATCAGTTTTAAGTTGTCTGATTGGGAGTAACAAAATCTTTGTATTGTGCTACCTTAAATCTAGTATGTTTATACAACTAAAAGCCAACAACGACAAATATTCATGAATCAATTTTCTTTACAAGACGTCCTACTGATAATTTCAATGGTGTTTTGTCGTTTATTTATTGAACCGAACTTATAAAAAGAAATTGTTTGAATTTGTTTTTAACAAGAGCTATTAAAACGAACGTTTAAAAATTTAGAATCGATCAATAAAGGTTTGTAATATCAGTTATTAATAATGTTTTGAAGTGAAGTGTGTTGTTAGGAAATTGGGTTGTCTCCCATTAGTATATACCATGGCTCAGAAACGAATGGCGAGGAATAAAACAATGATCGACACTTTTGAAGGGCAAAATGTGATAATTAGTAATAGAAAAAAATGGAAATATTTCGGTAACTGTTCAGGTATGTGGATTTTTATACCTGGGAAAGAAATTATAATCGGACCCGGAAGTACTCCAGTATCTTTGATATCTGTAAAAGAAAATGGAAAGTTTATTAGAGAATTTAAAATCAAATGTATATGGGAAAGTGCACATAAAAAGTCATCTACGGAATTAACAGACGATTCATTAGACCAGCTACAAGAGGATATTGATATAATGGACTTGGACAGTGAAATATATATGCAGCAAAACCGCGAATTTAGTGACAACATTGTACTTGATTTTGCAATTTCTGATAAAACTGGCATTTCGTGTCACACTACATCTTTACACTGCAGAGAAAGACGGAAACTTGTTGCATACAATCTCATCATTGAAGGAACACGCGAAAGTGGCCCAATTACAGACGTCAAAAATGATTATGAATTTGAGTTCAAATTTGGTCCAAGTATTATGCACACATTGTTGAATGCCTCAAATTAATTAAGACGTTGTCGATTCGGCGATGTTAGATGTAGCGATATTAGTGATATAAGTCTGTTAAAGCGAACACTTTTGATTTTGTTATTTTCTTTGTGATAAATGCGGTAATATTATACATAATAGTAAAACATATGATATTTATATATCACGTTCCAAAGACTTTCGTTTCTTTTTTCCATTTTGAACATTTGAATGTCAGTGTTATATAAACTGAAATAAACACAAATTTAATGACATGGTGTAGTCAGGCAATTAATCACAGTTCAGTATTTTTTATTAGTTGGACAATTATTCATAATTCAATATCTTTATTAGTTGAACAATACATCGTAGTTCAGTTATCTTTATTAGTTGGACAATTAATCATAGTTTGGTATCTTCATTAGTTTGACAATTGATTCATAGTACAGTATCTACGTTATTGTTTGTCTTTTCATCTTAGTTCAGGATCTTGGTCAGTTGGACTAGTTTTAGATCGCATCTTTGATACACTACAGCCCTTATCGTTCAGCCCCAGTCCAGCGCTCTGGGTTTTAAGCGTGTGTAGATTTGTTTTGTTTGAGATACAGGGTTAATACAAGTACAACGTACTTATAAATGCAAGGTTATTTTTTTCAACAACTTGCGATTTGGATGGAGAATTGTCTTATTATCATTCATACCACATTTTTATAAATATATGTTCGATGCTCGCCCACAATTCACTGCATGTATTGGTCTATATACATCTATTTTACTTGTATTCGTACTTTTTTAGCTCACATGGCCCGAATGGCCAAGTGAGCTTATGCCATCACTTATGCCGACACGTTGCTAGGTTGCTGTCCCTGAATTGGTAATTTTATGGAAATTTTGCAGTTTTTAGCTCACCTTTCCTAAAAGGAAATGTGAGCTTTTCTCATCACTTGGCGTCCGTCGTCGTCGTCGTCTGTCGTCGTTAGCAATTTTTCAAACATCTTCTCCTCTGAAACTACTGAATGGATTTGGAAGAAACTTAGCATGATTGTTCCTTAGATTATCCTGCACAAAGTTTGTGCTTCGATTTTTGATCCGTCAAAAAACATGGCCGCCGTTACTTAAAATAGAACATAGGGGTCAAATGCAGTTTTTGGCTTATATCTCAAAAACTAAAGCAAGTAAAGCAAATCTGACATGGGGTACAAATGTTCATTAGGTCAAGATCTATCGGCCCTGAAATTTTCAGATGAATCAAATAACCCATTGTTGGATTGCTGCCACTTAATTGGTAATTTTAATGAAATTTTGCAGTTTTTGGTCATTATCTTGAATATGATTATAGATAAAGAAAACTGTAAACAGCAAAAATGATCAACAAAGTAAGATCTACAAATAAGTTAATCTGACAAAAATTGTCAATTGACCCCTTAAGGGGTTATTGTCCTTTAATGACAATTTTTCACAATTTGTTCATTATATTTGCTTACTTTAAAAAATCTTCTCCTCTAAAACTACTCAACCAAATTCAACCAAACTTCATTTGAATGATCAGTAGGGTGTATAAAATAAAGTTTGTGTTTTATTTTCTATTTCGTCAAAAAAAACATGGCCGAAGGCATTGTTTACCAGGTGAGCGATTCAGGCTCTTGAGAGCCTTTTGTTTCATCTGACATGTTGGCTGCATTTTTATCACTAGCAAATCGAAATGAAAATTATAAGAAGCAAATTGACTTCAAAATAACCAATTCTATTTTACGTTGTTTGTCATGATCTATGTTATCTTTGATCTCTGTTACCATGTCGAAATGTTCTATTGTATTGTTTATTTGTGTATTTCTCTGTTCTGAATGTTCTATTGTCATTTTGGTGTTATATTTAAAATTGTCATAAAAGCGCGAGGTTTTGCTAGCCACAAAACCAGGTTCAATCCACCAATGTTTTCTTAAGATGTTCTGTACCAAGTCAGGAAAACGGCAGTTATTATCTTATAGTTCGTTTCTGTGTATGTTGCATTGACGTTTTTTGTTTGTTTGTTGCACTTCAGTGTTTCTGTTGTTTCGTTGTTTTCCTCTTATAGTTGACGCGTTTCCCTCAGTTTTAGTTTGTAACTCAGATTTGTTTTCTCTCAATTGATGTATGACTTTCTAACAGCGGTATACTATTGTTGCCTTTATTTACATCGGTACAAGGACACCCTTCGTAAATATAAATCAACGTGCAGATATCTTATACGTTCACGTATTTAACATCTTATCTTTTCTTGTAATATTCTATATAAAGCACAAAAATGTCGTCATTCACCTCATAATTTAACCAAACCTTTGAACAAAATTATTGTCAGTTCATAAACTATGGCGTTTTTCGGAATAAATACTGATTTATGGGGTAGTTGCATAGGAAATAAATACATAAATTGTAAAAGCAGTAGTTTGTATGATACGGGTTATGTTCCTCTCGTATATGTTATGATGATATGACTTTTTACGGGAGGTATTGTGCTTGACTTTAACCTTTCAATCAGTTTAATTGGGGTATATTGCTGTCATGTCTTGAAGTCCTTAGTTAATCTATGTATCATTGTCATTGTGCTTCGTTTCTTCTGTTACCTTTTCTGACATCGGAATCGAACTTCTCTTAAACTGAGTTTTACTGTTCGTGTTTTTGTTTGTTTGTTTGTTCCACATAGGCTATATGTATTGCGAAGAATTGAGATCTAATACAATCACGTTTATCCCCGCCGCAATGGTGACACTGGCCTTTGTTAGTCTTCTATGTGGGTTTTTATTCATTTTTTTTTTCATCAATCATTTGGAATTGAGTGTGACTTCCCTATTCGCTGAACTTTTTTTTTACACATTTTTGTTTAAGGGCCAGCTGAAACCCGCCTCCAGGTATTGGATTTTCTTGCTATGTTGAAGACTCATTAGTGGCCTTTGGCTGTTCTCTTTGGTCGGGTTGTTGTCTTTTTAAGATATTGTCATATTTTGTATATTTGTTTTGTTCCATCATTTTCGTCAATATGATGGAATTGTATGCGACTGTCATACGAGTGAGATACACTGAATATCGTTTAACCAGTTTGTGATGTTGAAAGTTGTATGGAAAGTTAAAATTATCACGTTTGAAATTGATTCAGGTTTGAAGTCAACATCGAGGACATGTTCATATTAGAGGTCAAGTTTATCTATAAATATAAATTGAGATTAGCAAATTGATAAATTTACCAGAAAATTCACACATAACAGGTTGTAAAGTGTAATTCAACAGACAACCTTTAATCACATAACGGGGAATAATGTCTGTAAAAACAGGAACTGCATTAAACAAACCACCATTTTAATAATTCAAAGCCAGCCAATCCATTTCAAATAGTTTGATGCTTTCTTAGCAGGATATGTTTATAATAGGTTTACAGATATACTAGTAATGGTTGCATTTTTCCAGAATATACCTCATTTTAACAGACATTTGATAAATATGGATCTGTAAATAAGGAAGGGGTCATTGTGTAATTTGAAAGTGGATTTTAGAAGGTTACAAATCACAAGCAATGTGTTTCTTTCTCATATGAATGGGAAGGTATGTATCATTTTGTAAAATTTTCTCCCAAAGAAGTTCGTTCAATAATGATGTAAGCAGGAAGAAATCATTCATTAAGCCGTTAGTTTTCTATGAAATTTTTTTATCGTGTTTTCTCACATTATACCTCCGCTTTTAAGGAGCAAAGTACTTTTTAAAGGGGCACTAGCCATGAGATATATAAAAAATCTAATACAGCTTCAGATGTATGGCTCATTTAATTCCTGAATATTAACATGTATATTTCCCTAACATAATGAACATGTTCAAAATGTAATGATCTATATTTTTACAAAGTATGTTTGCCGTTCAAAATTTTTACTCATGAATTGAGGTGAACTTTGCCACTAGGATTCCTTGGTTCAATATATCATTTCTCAGTAACAACCCTTAACAAAACTTTAACTAGAAACTCTGAAAAACTCTATAAACTGCAGGGTATACAATCCATATACATGTGCTTTTGTGTTGGAACGTTCCTGCATAATACATCATAATTGAAAAGTTAAAATCATCATCATTGCTTAGCGTTTTGTTCTAAACCTAGCCTCAGTATAATGTTTTTTTTAGATATAAGCCAATATATAAAAGATGCTTAACTGTCAATGTGGTATTTATCCTTTATATTGAGTTCGATAAGTTCAACATACTAAAATGCACTAACGAATTTTGAATTACATATAAAAAAAAAAGAAGTGGTATGATTGCCAATGAGACAACTCTCCACAAGAGACAAAAGGACACAAACAATAACAACTATATGTCACCGAATGACTTTCAACAATGAACAAAGCCCATACCACATAGTCAGCTACAAATGGCCCTGAAATAACAAATGTAAAACAATTCAAACGAGAAAACTAACGAACTAATTTATGTAAAAAAAGGAACGAAAAACAAATAGGTACCACATCAACAAACGACAACCACTGAATTACAGGCTCCTAACGTGGGACATGCACATGGACAGGCACTACATATAATTTTCATTTAGAAAGCTGACATCGTCAATAAAGCTTCGTGTCGTTCGTTATGAGAATGACCTGTATAAAGTATGCCTAATATGTAAAAGGATTTAGCCTACAAGAAGAACACATCATTCGTTTCCATATATAGACATGCAGATTGTCTATTGACAAATGATATATTTAAATGCACATTTTATAAAATTCCATGCGTCCGAAGAGCTTTTCTTGATTTACGCTCAAACCTAAACATTTGAAAGCTAGGGATATATAAATAAACTGAAACTTTCAGAGTTTAATGACCAAAAAGACCTTATTCCTTTTACATATTAGGCATACAGGACTTCCGCCGTCACATTTGATCGTAGATGAATGACCTAGTTTTCTCGTTTGAATTGTTTTACATTGTCTTATCGGGGCCTTTCATAGCTGACTATGCGGTATGGGCTTTTCTCATTGTTGAAGGCCGTACGGGGACCTACAGTTGTTAATGTCTGTGTCATTTTGGTCTCTTGTGGACAGTTGTCTCATTGGCAATCATACCACATCTTCTTTTTTATAAACAAAATAGAAAAATTCATCTACGATTAACTGTGTCTGCGGAAGTCATATATGTACCTGGTTTCCTAGTCAATTATTGATGCATTAACGGGGATTCAACGATCAAGTGCAAACGATTCAGTTTCAATCCCATTATGATTGAAATTTACGAAAACTTGCATATAATTCAGGCTATTTTTTACATAAGCAACTCAAATATGTAGTAAAAAAATATATCTTCATATACTACTTCAAGAGATAAAAGGAGAAGAAAATGTAGACATTTACTCAAAATTTCGTTTTTTTATACATTTCTATTCTCAGGAAAGGTGCACTGAACTTTTCTAAACAGATTAACACATACGGATTGTTGTAAAGACAGCATGAAAATCTTCTTCACTTCAATTCTTTGGGAAGGATCAAGTGTTAACAAAGTTTCGGGAATTTAGGGGGGACGCCCTTTTTTGTTGAATATTTATCAAGTTTAAGAAAAGAATTCATTGTTGACTTTTTTTAAATTTTACAAATAATCTTCATACGTAATCAAAGCTGATGCCATTTTTTAAACAGAGGAGTCCATGTTATTAGTGGCCGTTCATGTCATTTGCGTGATTATATACGCGTATATGATTTTATACGCGTATATTACCTACATATACTCGTATATTGTGGTTTTTAACGCGTATATGGCTGCCATATGTTGTGCGGGAAAGAGAGGAAAAGCGCAGATTAAGGCAGTTGCCTCCCCTTTCCCGTTGAAGAGTTTAATGTGTTGTTGGTCGCTCTGCTTTACATGTCTGTTCTCACTATTCTTAACTACGACAATTTGGGGGACTGTCGTTCACGTTCTTAAATTATAAATTGATTGCGAGAAAAAAAATCCGGGGTACAAACTAAAACCGAGGTAAACACATTCAACTACTGGAGGAAAACAACTAATTAATAGAACACAATACAGAACTAAATTAATAAACCTAAGGTAATAATCCACAGTTAGGAGTTTTGTTTCGCATTTTGGTCAAATATGAAAGTTATTGTGCAATAAAATTCATGTTTAGACAGCTGATTACTAGTTTAGCCATAGCAAATAAATGCAGTTTAATGCCATGGATACACCAAAAAGATGTTACATTTGACCATCATAAATACTAGATATCAAATCTATTGAAGATACTGCTTACAAAAATATGCACATATATGACACAAACAGTAAGTTTAATTTCTGAGAAAGCTAGGAAAAGTTGGTGGTTAAATATATGAAAGTGAAATTTTCCAAAACGTTTATTGCAACCTAATGTGTTAAATAGCAGTCATGCTTGAATAGAAAAAAGTGAAAGAGCTAAATAAATATGATAAGCATTTTAAAAAGACCCTAAATTCTGAAAGGTTTATGAAATACATATAAAATAATCGTGGAGTGGTTGAAAATCCTTAGTATTTCACAACATTCAAGTTTTATAAACAGTTGATTTATAGGTATGACCATATCAAAGGCAATTTTTGTCAACACATTGCTTTATTTCTATCTTCGTTTTGTCTACAATAGACCCATTAGTGATGCTCATATCCAAAAAGTAAAAAAGGCAAAGTAAAGTTGAAAAGCTTTGATGACGCCAAATTCCGTTTTAAAATATTTTAAAACATTCAAGTTTTGTAAACAGTTCATGTTTAATTATGACATTATCAATGATAATTCGTGTCAACACTGAAGTGCTGACAACTGAACTGGTGATACCCTAGGAGAGAAAACCTTCACAAGCAGTGGTATTGACCCAGAGGTCGAATGCTAAATCATTAGAGATACCAGGATTTCAATCTTGTACGCTCTACTCACAAGACAACGCATTTTTATTCACTTTCGAGAAGATTTTTATGATAGGTGGTTGTTTCGTACAATGTTGAATGTTTTTGTATGTAAATAGTTATCAAAGGTACCCAGATGTGTTATCCCTCAATCAAATTATGACTTTTGAACAGCGGTATACTACTGTTGTCTTTATTTGTAGTTCTGTTTGATGAATGCATGTTCACGGTATGTCGGTCATTTGGCTTCAACATTTCAAAGATACGTCTTATTAACAGTGGTTACTTCAGAGGCAAAAAATATTCATAATACGAATTAAGGAACAAATAGACAAAAGGACGAACACATTAGGTTTCCATAGGAATATAGACCGTCTTAAATATGAAACAATTGCATTTTCAAGAAAAAAAACGGCATTATGATAATGTATGAAACGACATTTGGATTGTTCTTTTAATTTGAATGCGTTTAGAATGACAAATATTTAACAATGTAACAGTATGAAATTTCAAAATGTTGAATTCTGATGGACGAAGGGAGAGCATTGTGTACTGTAAACTACCCGATCCTACTATATTGTTTTATAGCTTTCATATCTCAATTACAAGTCATTGAGTATGCAGTTCAACAGAAACTCTTCATTTGCTGATGAAATATATCTTTCCCTCAGTTTTAGTTTGTTACCCCAATCTTGTTTTTTGTCCATAGATTTATGAGTTTTGAACAGCGGTATACTACTGTTGCCTTTATTCCTAGTTAATTGTATAGAAGTACCATTGGGGATTTGGAATTCTGGCGATATAGCGTCGTTTGTAATGTAAATTTGGAATTCTGGCGATATAGCGTCGTTTGTAATGTAATTTGGAATTCTGGCGATATAGCGTCGTTTGTAATGTTATTTGGAATTCTGGCGATATAGCGTCGTTTGTAATGTAATTTGGAATTCTGGCGATATAGCGTCGTTTGTAATGTTATTTGGAATTCTGGCGATATAGCGTCGTTTGTAATGTAATTTGGAATTCTGGCGATATAGCGTCGTTTGTAATGTAATTTGGAATTCTGGCGATATAGCGTCGTTTGTAATGTAATTTGGAATTCTGGCGATATAGCGTCGTTTGTAATGTAATTTGGAATTCTGGCGATATAGCGTCGTTTGTAATGTTATTTGGAATTCTGGCGATATAGCGTCGTTTGTAATGTTATTTTTTTTTATCAGAATATACAGAGGGAAATTTTAATGAAAACCTGTTAAAAAGAAACATGAAATATGAAATATACCGATTAATGCCCCAGATACCTATTTTTGTAAGTGTTGTTTGAGTTCAAGATAAGGTATCAAGAGGATTGCCGATGCATAAGTGCCTTAAAGCAGTACATACACCTAAGACGGAATGTGTTTGCGGCTTAGTCTGCGGGGACAACAGCATATCTACGATCTTATTTATAACTGTTTAACATGGTCGTATTATAAAAAAGGTTGTTAATTCAATGAAAATCTGTGATTTGTAATATAATAATATTTTGATAAATAGTTATGTTAATGTATTTGAGGTCGTTTTAACGTTGTTGTTTTTCCATGATTAAACTTACAATAGATTTACTTGTGTAAATGCAAAGGAATGATAAAAGCCAATTTATCAATATTGGATGATAATATGGATGTTATATTTTGCGAAATAAAATGAACTCTCAAATTATAAGTAAAAGCAGCTTATGTTATCTGATTTACACCTAAAACAATATGGTGTTTAGCTTGGTTTGTTTACAAGGACAACAACATCGTTCTGTTCTTATTATGCTAACGCCACTTCCATTTGCAGCGTTTAAAACTTAATGAAAAAAATCATATTAACATGTATGTCTACCAACATTTTAAGACACTGGTTGTTTACAAAGTTAAATCTAGAAAAAACTAGTAAACTTCCGAAATGTCAAATTCGATGCGTTTTATTTTGATTTGACATAACTACAGCTACTTAAATTAGTTTCGAAGATATTAACATGAATTTGAATGTTGCTTCGCGGTTTCCAGTCACGATTTCATATAGTATATATTGTTATTATTACATATAGGATATAATTGTATAATTGGATAGATGCCCGATTTCCAAGTTGGTATAACTCGAAACAGAAACCAATGACCAAAGTTTTTAAATGTTTATGATATAAATAAATATAAACACAGCGATACTGGTTTTGATTAAGGATCCTCAAGGTTTAGTATTTGTCAAGTGTAACACATATACCAGTTTCTTCATTAATTTTGAGGTTTTTCTTGTACATGATTGTAGCCAGGCTCTTGATTATGAATATTTCTCAATTTGTAAGCCTTAAAAAAAATTCAAGACATTATTTAAACGATGGTATTTGATGTTTAAAATAATTCCGTTCGAAATACAAGATAAATATAATTTCTCGTTTTTAATTAAGGCAAAAGGATCCAAAACATTTACAATATAATAAATAAAGTTAACGTTTGATGTAGTCTGCTATTTATAATAATTAGCGGAGCCGAAAATTTTAATCAAACTGTCTTCCTTGTTTTTGCTTTGTCTTATGACATTTTTCACGAACTAGTTGAAATTAGCGCAATATTATATTTTACCTGAAATAACATAAACGGTACTAATTTCATTGAGATAATTCATGTAAGAGATATATATAATAAAAAATAAAAGGACATGGTAACATATTCTAACTATAAAATCAATCAGAAATCGAACAATGGTTCAAAGTGGACTACAGTCACGTCAATATAATTTAGATCTATGAACACACTAATTAAAACAAATTCAACTTGATAGAATATACATTCGCTATTTACTAATTATTTCTCAAACCCATCTTTCGAACGAAATTACTATGTAATGAAAAGGCGTTGGGTGTGATACACACTCTGTTTATGCAAGCATGTTATCAATGTCGTCTGAAACAAAAATCATCTAAATTCAGGAAAACATGCTATCATTATAAATTATTTTTATTTTTTTTATTTACTGTTTTCTCTAGTACTAATCATATTAATATAATTCTGGTATACAATTACAGGCTTTAAATGTTTGTGTTTTGCTCATTGTTAGATAAATAAGGCAACCCAAGTATATCGTTATTCGAAAGTTATAAAATCCACTGAGAGTAAACAAATCCGGGTTACAAACTAAAACTGAGGGAAACACACCAACTATAAGAGGAAACCAGACAGAAACACCAAAGTGCAACAAATACGGTGACATATAGTTGTCTGTGTCATTTAGTCTCTTGTTGTCTCATTAGCAGTCACAACAAATTTGTTTATTTCCATAGACGCTAGATATACCCTCGATTTTTCACATCAAACTACACTCAATATCTTCTACTTTTCAAAACGTCATTGATGGATTTGATTTAAATATCTATAATAATAACTTCTATATTTGGTTTAACCTTTGTCTTGTTTTCTAATAGTACGCAATTCCTTCAACAAAAAACAGATGCCATGGTAAAGGTCAGCTTACAGAACTGTTTTTGTCTTGTAGCTTGCTAATTACCAGACTTAATTAATTGACAGTCTTATGATGTAAATACGAGTTTTATACGCTTACCTAACACAATGAATAAAGAACTGATAAAATTGAATAATTATTTTTTGTTTAATATCAATAACCTATTAAACAGAAGCGGAAATAATAACAAAAAGGACAAGTCTAATTAACATCGATTGATATTGGATGCTTACCTACATTACTTATCTTATATGTTCTACTCAGGAGATACCTTGTTCTAGTTTGTAAAAAAAAAGTAATTAGAATAATCTGACTTTGACATTGATACTTCAAGCACTGAAAGGTATGCTTCGTTAATCGATAGTCCTTTCGTTTATCATTAAAACACACAAGGATGTAAAAATGGAAACAGGCAAACCGTTTCACCACTATTAAACGCCCACAAAGAACTTTAAAATGATGTTTATTAATATATTAGTATTCAGAAATTATGTTTTATTTTTAAGTTTGAAGAACTGTATTTGGTGTGAAAGTGTTTATTATAAAATATTTTTCTTATCGTCATCATGTATGACAAACGGAGAATACGGATATTAGAAGACAGTGATGTAAGTACAAATACATTGTGTATACTAGTATACAAGTTAACTTGTCAATATAAAATAATCATTTGAAATTAACATCTCTGTTCTAGCTACAGTCATTACCACCATGTTGATCGATAGACTCGAATATAAGTTAAAAAAAGCAAATTTTACAGTCATGACCGCCATGTTGATCGATAGACTGGAATATAAGTAAAAAACTAAATTTTACAGTCATGACCGCTATGTAACTGTTGATCGATAGACTCGGATATAAGTAAAAAACTAAATTTTACAGTCATGACCGCCATGTTGGTCGATGCACTCGGATATAAGTAAAAAACTAAATTTTACAGTCATGACCGCCATGTTGATCGATAGACTGGGATATAAGTAAAAAACTAAATTTTACAGTCATGACCGCCATGTTGATCGATAGACTCGGATATAAGAAAAAAAAGCAAATTTTACAGTCATGACCGCCATGTTGATCGATAGACTGGAATATAAGTAAAAAACGAAATTGTACAGCCATGACCGCCATGTTGATCGATAGATTCGGATATAAGTAAAAAACTAAATTTTACAGTCATGACCGCCATGTTGGTCGATGCACTCGGATATAAGTAAAAAACTAAATTTTACAGTCATGACCGCCATGTTGATCGATAGACTCGGATATAAGTAAAAAACTAAATTTTACAGTCATGACCGCCATTTTGATCGATAGACTCGGATATAAGAAAAAAAAACTAAATTTTACAGTCATGATCGCCATGTTGATCGATACACTCGGATATAAGTAAAAAACTAAATTTTACAGTCATGACCGCCATGTTGATCGATAGACTCGGATATAAGAAAAAAAACCTAAATTTTACAGTCATGACCGCCATGTTGATTACTCGGATATAAGTATAAAAAATATTTACATATAAAGAGGATCGTTAATGTCAAGTTTGATAAAAGCTAGTTTAGTAGTTTGCGTGAAAGCAATCTTTGAAATATAATTGCAAACAACGGTATATTGCTGGGTCTTTCAAGTGCTCAACGAAACCTCTTTCTAAATTATTAACATCTATTTTATCAGCAATCAAAGACGGGCTTCAGAGTTATTGTGAAACTGCCTATTCTAGAGGGGGCGTGAATCAGATGTGGATACTTAAAAATTCCAAAGATCTTTTAGAGTACATACAATCTAACTCTCTTTCATCTTGTAACAGTATTAAAACATTTGACTTTTCTACTCTGTACACTAGTATTCCACATTCCAAACTAAAAGACCAATTGAAAGAGTTGGTATTGCTTTGCTTCGTAAAAAAGAATGGCCAACGTAGATACAAGTATCTTGTCTTGGGCAGGGATAAATCCTACTTTGTAAATGATCACTCTGATTCGAACAAAAAATTCTCTGAAACTGATATTATCAAGATGCTTGATTTCTTGATTGACAACATATTTGTAACGTTCGGGGGACGTGTTTTTCAACAGACTGTCGGCATTCCAATGGGAACAAACTGTGCCCCTCTACTTGCCGACTTGTTTCTTTGTTATTATGAGGCTGACACTATTCAGGAACTTCTTAGGAAGAAAGATAAGACGTTAGCAATATCCTTTAACTCCTCTACTTTTCGCTATATAGATGATGTTCTTTCACTAAATAATTCAAAATTTGGTGACTATGTGGAGCGCATCTATCCAATCGAGCTAGAGATAAAGGATACTACAGATACAGTTACGTCGGCCTCATATCTTGACTAACATCTAGAAATTGACAATGAGGGTCGGTAGAAAACAAAACTTACCGACAAAAGAGATGATTCAGCTTTCCAATTGTGAACTTTCCATTTCTAAGTAGCAACATTCCAGCAGCACCTGCATACGGGGTATATATCTCCCAGTTGATACGATATTCCCGTGCTTGCATTTCCTATCATGATTTTCTTGATAGAGGGTTGCTGCTCACAAGGAAGCTATTAAACCAAGAGTTCCAAATGGTGAAGTTGAAATCATCCCTTCGTAAATTTTACGGACGCCATCACGAGTTGGTTGACCGTTATGGAATAACCGTTTCACAAATGATATCGGATATGTTCCTTACATCGTAACTACAACCCCCTTCTCTTTCATGAATGTGACCTACCGAATTAGACCATTTACCGGATTTGTTATCTAATAAGCAACACGACGGGTGCCGCATGTGGAGCAGGATCTGCTTACCCTTCCGGAGCACCTGAGATCACCCCTAGTTTTTTGGTGGGGTTCGTGTTGTTTATTCTTTAGTTTTCTATGTTGTGTCGTGTGTGCTGTTGTTTGTTTGTCTTTTTCATTTTAAGCCATGGCGTTGTCAGTTTGTTTTAGATTTATGAGTTTGACTTCCCTTTGGTATCTTTCGTCCCTCTTTTGCAAACAATGGGTAAAAAATAATCATCTAAGTACTCTATAAACAGTCAATATATTTGACTGTTTCAATCATGTGACTTATTTGTGTATTATACAGTATAATATAGTCAAAATTGGTCTTAAAATGTCCTGTACCAAGTCATGAATTTGTTATGTGTTATCAAATAGTTCGTTTCTATGTATGCTGGCGTTTGTTTTGTTGAACTTCAGTGTTCATGTTGTTCCTTTGTTTTCCTCTTATAGTTTATGTGTTTCCCACGGTTTTAATTTGTAACCCGGATTTGTGATCGCTCAATCGATTTATGACTTTTGTGCGCCGGTATACAACTGTCGCCTTTATTCACTATTACGGTTTCTATAACTGTAATATGTAACAGAATAAAACACCTAAATTAGTAAAACTGTTATATTAAAAAAGAGTAATGACGTCTTCCGGTAGTTTCAATGATCTAAAGTTTTTACACATCTTGTATAGATGAAAATATGTACAGCTTCTTATTGTTCATTTGACTTCTATATATTTGCAAAAAAAATTTCTTAAAAATTCATTTAGGTCCATAAGGTCTCTATGTTAATTTCATTTTTTAAAGTGTTGATTACCTGGTGGAGTAAGTATAAGTAGTGAAACGGCCTTCCAACCAAAACAAAAACAACATACATGTGCTTTTAATGTTTGTTTATTTGTACCATGTGACTTTGTATATTTAAATATTAAAATAACCTCTACTTGACCATCAAATAAACTTAGATTTCATGTCATGTTATTGAAATAATTGTTCTATATATGATAGGAAACTGCAATATCCATTTTCTGTTTAAAAAAATATTAGATATAGTATAAACTAGTAAAATGGTACTTTATAGGCAAAGGATATGAAAATGAATATTGTTTTATATGTTTACCTTCATATGTTATGGACAAGAGTTATGACAGAATTTACCAAACTATAAAAACCTTTTTTTTTTATTTTCCTAAATTGTACATGTTTGCTTCCAAGATGTGCATTTTGCACATTAATAAATAACTGAATGTATATTAACTTTAGTCTGTTTTTTTAATAAACTTTTCATGGCCTCTTTGTATTGTTATACAACTCCCCATGCTAAAAGCATGAAAAGCTTGTGTATTGTAAGTTAACTTGTATAATGATATAAAATCAATAATCAAAACTATAAAGTGATGATCATTTTCATTGGTGTCCTTTAATATTCAAATTGGTATAGTCACATGGTACAAATAAACAAACATTAAAAGCACATGTATGTTAAGTTTTTGTTTTGGTTTGAAGGCCGTTACACTACTTATACTTACTCCACTAGACTTGCTACATGTCCCTTCCTAATTATGTTTTTTTCTTCTTTTTTTTTTCAATTTTGCCCCTTTAACAATTTTACTGCTATAACTAGGAGATTACAATTATACTGACATCTGCAGGAGGAATCAGTAGGCTGGCACTTATCATCAGTAAACATATAAATTAGTAAGAGTTAAATTGTAGCAAGTTTATTACTCCACCAGGTAATCAACACTTCAAAAAATAAAATTAACATAGAGATCTAATGGGAAACTTTTTAAATTATTGACAAAAAATTATGAAATTAATAGTCAGAGTTCGTATCTATCATATATTAACGTACATCAAGGAAAAAAATATATAAATTTATAAAAATGAATTTTTAAGAATTTTTTTCTGCAAATATATAGAAGTCAAATGGACAATATTAATTATTACTTTTAGGATAATATACCAAAACCAAAACATGAGTCAAATATCGTCTTCAAGTTCAATAAATCTAAGATTCTCATTTTGGTCAGTCATTTGATAGTTTCTTTGTTATTGTTTATTGAATACTTTGCCAAAAATATATTCAAGAATGGACAATAGCTCCTATGAGGATCTAATAATTTTTCATTTTCTCCAGCCATAAAAGTTTTCAAGATATTAGATAATTACTTGCATTGTACCCTTGTGTTTCATTTTCGGGTACGGTGGTCATATTGATTGATTGACTAGAACACCAAATGTGCAGAATAAACACTCTTAGGAGTATTGTGGAAAAGTTCTGATTTCTATCCTGGTGTCTATAATGACTTTATTTAAAGAGTTGGGCAAATGAATGCATGTTTGATAAATTTGCGAATAATAGAAGAACCGATCTCAAAGCTATTTTCTACAAAATGCAAAATGACAAGTCTGTCATCTAAATAAGACTAATGAATGAAATATATGAAAGAAGTGTATGATTGCAGGTGTATTCTAGTTATGTGTTCGAACGGAGACATATAATAGATGAACGAAGATGTGGAATGAGTGCCAATGAAACAACTCTCAATCCAAGTCACAACTTGTAAAAGTAAATCAATATAAGTCAAAGTATGGATCGACACGGAGCATTTGCTAACATCGAATATAAAGGGCCCAAAATTTGAATAGTGTAGAACCATTCATGTTTAAGTTGGTGCCAACCTTCACCCTAACTTGAAACAAGAGTGAAACATCACAAAATAGAAAGAGACTATTTAATTAGTAGTTAAAGTTATCAAAGGTACTAGGATTATTAATTGAAATGACTTAACTCAATCAAAAGACATATTAACAAAAACAAGTGAACATACACTAAACGAATAAATTTATGACACGATGTAAATACAAAAAAAAATATAAGAAGAGGAAGATGTTTCTGGTTCGATTAGAAGTCTATGTTTGTCTCGCTTGACGAAGTCAACAAGCTAGACCTAGTTATGCTGTTTTCAGCGTCGTCGACAATGTATTAGTTTGTGATTAGGTATAGTTTATGGGAAACCACTAGTGGTAAGTCAAAGATATTTGGTATGCAGTTGTATTAGTATTGGCATATCTAATATCCATGAAGATTTTTAGGCCCCGCCCCCTCAGTCATGGTCAATTGACTATGAAATTTTTGCTTAAAAAAAAGAAACTTTTGCTAAGTTTTTATGTATTAGTTTGTGATAGGTCGGTTTATCAGGAACCACTAGTGGTAGGTCAATGATATTTGGTATGCAGTTGTATAATCATTGACAAGTCTCATTACCATGGAGATTATTTGACCCCGCCCCCTCAGTTATGGTTTATTGACTTTGAAATTTTGCTAAGTTTACATGTATTAGTTAGTGTTTAGGTTTGTTTAAAGGGAACTGCTAAAGATTAGTCAATGGTATTTGCTATGCAGTTGTATTAGCATTGGCACATCTCATTTCCATGGAGTTTGCTTAGCAATGTACCTCCAGTCATGGTTCAATGACTTTGAATATTTGCAAAACTTACATGTTAAAGTATTGCTATTATAATTTCAACATTTGCATTATCAAAATTACAAAAAAGCGAGACATATGTTTGTGATAACAGTTTATTTATAACTCATGTTTACTTTGTTTAATAAAGGCAACAGTAGTATACCGCTGTTCGAAGTTCATAAATCGATTGAGAAAAAACAAATCCGGGTTACAAACTACAACTGAGGGAAACACATCATATATAAGAGGAGAACTACGACACAATAGAAACACAACACTAAAAAGTAAAACACATAGAAACGAACTATAATATAACAATGGTCATTTTCCTGACTTGGTACAGGACATTGTAAGAAAAATTGTGAGTTGAACTTGGTTTTGTGACTAGCCTAACCTCCCGCTTGTATGGCAATGTTAGATATTACACTTTAATAACAACATTACATGGCAGGACTACAATTCAAATACATGGAAGAACATACAGCACAGAGAAATACACAAATAGACAAAAAACGACAAAGCAACACTCACAGAAACCAACTATAACGATAACGATTGCCATTTTCCTGAAATGAAACCCCATTAAGACCAACCATTTTGTCGGTACCGATTCAGGATTATAACAATTGTTTTTTTTTCCATTCGTTTGATCTTTTGATTCCCAATGAAGTTTATAAAATACTTTCTTTTTTTAATTTCACTTGAAGTTTAGTATTTTTGCTATTTTACTTTTTCTGGCTATTGTTTCCGTTTCAGCTTTAGAGTGAGAAACTCGTCCAATAATTAAGATAAAAATGAATTTCGAAGAGATGGTTTGTTGGAATGAAAAGAAAAGTTAAATAGAACATTTTAACACTCTGGTATCTTTCGCCCCTCTTTTTTAACCCCCCCCCCCCCCCCCCCCCGTTATAGGTCATGTAGGTTAAACTATGGTCAATCATTACTTTTGTAAGGTCTGACTGACATTAGTTACCAATCCTCCTTGTTTTAAGAACAACAATACGTAATTTCATTTTTTTTTTAAACATCTCATTCCACAACTACGTAACAAAATCAACAAATATATTACAAATCAGACGGGTACAAAATGTATATCGGTATCTATACATATTTATATATAAGACCACAAAAAGCTGTTGCTATAGTCAGTTGTGACACTGTCACGTCGTATATCGGTCAACTAGCTGTTAATTTGTGATGGTGTCCATGCATGTGTATGTCAAGTTCAGTCGTCATTCCTCATAACTCTTATTTATATGTGTTTGCTCTAGACAATCAATTTCATTAATCAAGTTCAATTATCACATCTATTTCGGTCAAACGTAGCTATATATAGGTTGACTGAAAATATATTCATCAATTCAACTTTGCACATGCAATATGATTCGTCCTATCGGTAAACAAGTGATCCTATCTTTTCTTTTGGTATTCTCAAGGCATTTTCTAAAAGCTGTCGCCTTGCATTTTAATTTAAAATTCTGTCATTTAGTTAAGCTTCTTATCACATAATGATGTTTTTTTCCTTTATAATCCATCCAAAATGTGTCATTTTATAAATACCTGTAGCTTGAGAAAATGCGCGGAGACCTATAATTTTTAGTATATAATGTATTGACATATTATATATGTTGTGTACAAGTTGTAATGTTGTACACATTATAATTTGTACAGATTTTTTGTACAAGTTATCAGTGTTTTATGAACTGCTTAACACACATGGATGATGCAAGCATACAGTCTTTTGTTTCGCATATTTCTGTCATATTTTCACAACTACATGCTACAATCTAATACTGGGCATTGCTACACAAAATATTATAAGACCACAAACAGACTTTTATGGATATGAATATGGTATCAGGAGAAAAATAAAAATAGAATTCAAATCATTCAGGTATCCTCAGTTCCATTTTGAGGACAAGGAGAATAGCACTAAATGTTAGGTTTAAGTACTAGTATATAAATTTGAATTTAAAACACTAAACTAGTACATTTTTTAAGATAAACCTGTATCACCTGGTACAAGAAGGTGTGTGACAAAAAACTTATAACTTGTACAAAAACCCTGTACAAATTATAATTTGTACAAACTTACATCTTGTACACAACATATATATCAACATGATCAATGAAAACTACGTTTTAAGATTTTGTGTTTAGCTATAATAATTCATGATTAAATTTATGAAAAAACTCTCAGTCATAAATGTTAACAAAAATGTTGACAAAATCTGTCTTACTGATTCGGTTTTGATCATCATACAATTTGATTTTCTGTAAAAAAAAAAATGTATGTATCATTACAATCATAAAACAAATGATAGAACTATGGGTCCCTCTTCCTAATTACAGCAAGTACATAGACTTGTTTCGTTTTGCTTTAGTCTATCTATATAGATATGTGACTTGTTTCTGTTAAAATTCTATATAAAATGTATTTGTATGTAAAATTCTGGGTAATAATAAGTGATGAAATATTTTAGATACATGTATGTATTTCCAGAGTGTATATATGTCTCTGGTATTTCTACAACAAATTTTCAAAATAAGAAAAATACTTACACCATTCTTAGATTTCAAAATTATTCTCTTACTCCAAATTAAAATATCTTTTTTTAAATCCAGTTCTGGAGTATGCATATTTTAGCTACAATATATCTGTGGCCTACACCAATTTTTCTTTCTTATTTTCCAAGATCTTTGAAGAGAATGCATCAAAATGAATTTTGAACTCATTTCTTTAATTTTTAAATATCTGAACTCTTTTCAAAATTCAATTTTTTAGTATAAAATTTTAAATCTTTTTTTATTTAAAAAAAAACTTTAACATTTTTTTATTTTTTTATTTTTTTTTATATTTCATTAAATTTTTTGAGGTGTGAAACTTTTAGGTGAAAAAGGGGGGAGTAGTTACTCCGTGCAATTTAGCTACTGGTACGCAAGGACGTATAACTAACATATACCATCTAATATACGTCCTTGTGGTACGTTACACTTTTTTTTAACCACAAAGGGCTAGGCCTATGGCAAGAATATGTTTTTATAATTCACCCTCATCATTTTTTCTTACAAATAGCTATCACTTATACCATGCTTTTGTTTTGAGCTAATATATTATGCATAAGTTAGACAGGTATGGTTCATTGAAGAAGAAAAAACGTTGAAATACCAGACAGAAATCAAAACAAGGTCGTCCACTAGAGCTTTCTTTTAGTACTTATAATACTTTTATTTTAATGACGAAAATCCGGTTAAAAATAAGGGAGATCACTGTTGTTGTTTTATTTGTGTCAAGGTTATTTCAGTCCAGTGTGTGGTAGCAATGATTTGATAAAATCTAGTATGTTCACTCGCGAATATTAATGATACAAGGATATATGGGGTATATTTTTTGTTATCTTAAACCTATAACAGGTAAAGTTTTATATTGTAATGATGTTTTTATATAAAAAAGACCATTTTAAAAGTGGGTTATTCAGTACATCACGATATCGTAAATTGTAAACAGTCGCACATACATGTAACAGTACATTTTTTATATCTATTAATAAATTTCAAAGGGTAAACTGGTATCAAGTCACAGTCGTTTGTTTTTAATATAATCTGTCATGATAAGATGATAGTAGTAATGTGACCAAAATAAAAATCTACTTTTGTTTTAAGGTACATGTATCCAACCTTATTTTTTATGTCTCAACATGCCTATCCCAAAGATTTTATTGTCTACTAGACACTATTTGTTATGAACTATGACACAATAGTAGTCTTCTCATCATTACACTTAGGGGACAAGATATAGCCTATACCTTATACCTAGTGGACAATAGATATATACCTTATAATCAGGGGGGACAATATGGTTTCAGGGGAGATCATTATTAATCTGAAAATGAATGTTGTTATCAAGTTATATTAAGCAATCACTATAGCTTCTAAAGAAATCTTGTGTGGTTTTGAAATGGATCAGGCAACTATTTGTGTTTGCCATAATAGTTGGGTTTTATTGCAGTATCATGTTTATTAACTATTAACAATGATTTATTAACAATGATTTTAAGAAATCCCAAATTAAAATATGGTTCTTTTCAATAACTTGTTCCATGTTAGGTTTTATTGCTTTATTTTCCTCTTTAGAAATAAAAATACATGAAATATGGTTCTTTGAACTGTTGAATGAAGTTGTTCCATTTTTAATTTGTGCCATTTTACAGCAATTTTTTTAAGTCATTTGTGCATATATACATGTATGTACATGTACGGTGCAGTCTGGTGTATCTGCGCACCTAAGACTGTTGACTTCACTTCATTCAACTGATGAAACCAATCATTGGATAATATTGTGTGAATACATTCATAATAAACTTTTATTTCATAAATTTTTTAGTTTTTAGGGTTTCACCCTCAAGATTTTGTGTAATGTTTGTCCAAAATTGGGGAAACCCCTGTTCTGAGAATTCCTCCAATGTCTGGTGATTTCGTGCATGCCTACCTAAAAGAACTTATTTTGAATAGAGGAAAAATTAGCTGCTACAAAAGGTAGCTAAATTCAAACCAAGCACACTGCCAAGGATGCAGAGCAAAAATTATTTCAATCTGATAAAAATTTGACTTAAGTAAAACAAATTTTATCTGATGCTGTATTTTTTTTAATGGACATTGTAAATCACGGGATTGCAGCTATTATTTTGATCTGGAACTTATCAATTTTATTCTTTTTTATCCCTTCAGAATGTTAAAACAATAACAAAAACAATTTTATTTGCGTTACCTTGTTGATATAACGAAATCAGCTTATGCACGGTATCACCGGCCGTGCGGACACCGGGGACTGCACTGTAAGTAAAAAGCCTGGGCTTACCCAATCAAATGATTACTAAATTGAAAGTTCAGGGATCTCCATGGCCTGTTTAACGATGGCGCCCCGCCATCGTTCAAAGGTCTTGCGCCATCGTCAAATGACTCGCTCCATCGTTAAATTATCTTGCGCCATCGTTAAATTGTCTTACGCCATCGTTCAACATGTTCAAAACTTCATCATTTTTTGTAGCCCAACGCCATTTTTTTATCAATTATAATCAAATGCATGTAATTGCATAACCCTCAGGCTTTTTATGTTATAATCCAACACAGTTCTAACGCCTGGGGGATATCCGGATTAAGATCGCTAATCACTTGTACCTGAGCTTGTACAGGTAGATCAACAAACCAGACAGGAGAATACTATCTGAGGATAGACGATCCATTTGTCGAATTAATCAACTAAGTTTCAGCAAATGATTATGATAATTTAGATTAAATAAATAAATTAATAATCCAGTTACAAAGAAAACAGTTTAACAAGTCGAACACGTGCTTTATTTTGACTTGCGCAATCAGCATCCCCCTTTTTTAAGAAGTACAAAATAAGACGCAAAACAGTAAATATTATTTCATCACAAATAACTCGAGTACTGCTGTAACGATAATTTAAAATGACTTTAAAAGTTTAAAAGTAAAAACTTATAAATATTTCCTGTCAAGAAATATCGTATCGTAATTCCGAATTCATTTCGTATATTACAATCAAATTGATACATCCGCGTTTCCGGTTTCTATTCAGACTCGAAAGATGCATGTTGCACAGCATCAATTTGTCAGATAAAGTCATTAAAAACCTTTTCATTTGCTTTACAAATCTCTAAAAACCTTTTCATTTGCTTTACAAATCTCTTTAACCTTTTACATAACCCGTACCAATCGTTTTGTTGTTGCTGCAAATCAGCCATACCGGTAATGGGTTCTGAATTTGACAGTGTCCATGAAAAATAAGCTCCACATCATATGATTTTTAACCCCCATAACAATTACCAAAAATACAAGAGATCTACATGGGGACCTTCATGACAGCTTTTAGTCATTCTCGACTAAGGGGGGACCATGAAGACTTGGTATTTGAATGGTTAAAAACGGCAATAAATGAACATATTGACACTTCTAATTCTATAATGAAAATTCAAATAAATATAATTTCAATAAGCAATGAATTAGCATGTTCACCATTCCTTGTATGGAGGGATAAAATACTTCCGATCGTGCTACACTGTACAGCGTATACACGGTTTGTAATGGTGAAAGTTCCTCCATGGTTCAATTTTCATCCATGGAGATCCCTGAAGTTGTTACTCATTTGCAGAAAAGTTCCCCATTTGATTGGTTTTCACCTGCCTCATGTACTTGTATGGTCTGGTATTGTGTTTTTGACTGTCTTACAATTTTTTTTTTGCTTACATAATATTTTAATGCTATCATGTTGTCGTCAGAAAACGCATTTAGTGTCCGGACAATAACTTAAGTTTAGCAAATGGATCTCTATAAATTTTAACCAGAAGATTCAATACCACTAAAGGAAGGTTGGGATTGATTTTTTGGGTTATGGTCTAAATAGTTTAGGAATTAGGGATCAAAAAGGGGGCCCAAAATAAGCATTTTTGTAGTTTTCAAACAATAACTTGCGTTTAAGTGTATGAATCTTTCTGACATTATACCACAAGTTTCCATACCATGTAGGGATGGTAAGTATTGACTTTTGGGGGTTAAGGCTCAAAATGTTTTGGAATTAGGGGCCAAAAAAAGGGGGAAAATAGGTTTTTCTGGTCAATGGACAAAAGCAGTGAAAGGGAGGTAATTCAAAAACATTTAACATACAATGTTGGGTATGTTCAGATTTACCTCAATTACACTACTTGCAAAATATATATAAAAAAATTTCAGGTTTTGAACTAATTGCAAAAAAAGGGGGGTGGTAGTAGTTTTTATTTTTTTCCCCAAAATTCTCAAATTCCAAATTTTTGAAAAGTTTGAAGAAGAAATCTTTAATGGCACAATAGATTTGTAAGATCTTGATATTTGTTTTGTGTCAGAAACCCATATTATGTCAAAAATTTGATCACAATCCAAATATCGAGCTTGAATGTTGTGTACATGTCCATACTTGCTCCAACTGTTCAGTGTTTGACTGCTGCAGTCGTATAAAGCTATGCCCTGCAAAGCACCTGGTTTACTAAATAAATAAAATATGGATTAATTTCAATTTAAAGAAATAACAGTCTGTCAGTGGAAATAACAGAAAATACTCACTCTACAATGCCTTCACTTTTAAAAGTATTGAACAAAAAATGATTGTATACTAGAGCGTGCGCACTTTGTTTGCGCGCATTTGGGGATTAAAATGTCTTACGTTTGCTCACAGCTTTTGATTACATTTGCGCGCATTCATTTTACAGGTACACCAGGTAAAAATATAAATAAAAATTAGATTAAATCATAATTTACTATATTTTTGTTTAGTTTTATAATAAATACTATGACTATCAATTATTAATTTTGAAAATATTTGTTAATTCAAATTACACATATTGTTCATCTTGAATAAAGTGATCATGATCATGATAAACCCCCATTATAGCTTCAGTAGATATAGGAAGATCAATACCAATGTGGTGTGAGTGCCAATGAGACAACTCTATTACAATAATTATATTTCTTCCATAAACATGATAAAAACACAGGAAAAAAGCAATATATTTTATTCTTTCTCTACAATCATGTATGTCAAATGTTACATGGAATGGGGACTCATTTATTTTCCCATTACATCAATTTTATCCAAATTCAGTTCCAATGACCAGTGATGACACCATTTTGTTCTTTCATTGAAAGGATCCCTTTCATTTTAGACTTTGAAAGGTGGATAATCAATTCCCGACAAATCAACCAGTTGATCATGTGATCGAAATTGTACAGCTAAACACCAGAAATTTGAAAATTTGAAAAATTATAGTGCTGATATTTGATTGGATAGCGCTGCGGTCTGCCCAATAGCCACGCGCTGAAATGTGATAGGACTGAATACAACAGCGCTAAAACAGCCTGGGGAGAACACTGTTGATTGACAGGCAGATTATTTTTTCTCTATTTTAGACTGCAAAATTCCAGTTACTTTCCACACAATAGGTAGCCCCCTTCATGGTTTTTTGAGGGTCATGACATGACAGGCATTTAAGAAAGGAAAACTGTTTTGAGTATTATTGGATGATTTTATTTACTTCCTGGTTATAAAAGAAATAAAATTTGGACCATTTACTCAGACAATCATCCACCCTTTCAATTCAGAACCACTTAAAATTTAGCAGAAGTTGAAAATTAAATGAATACCCTTTAGATATAATAGTAAAAATTTAAGCATCTTAAAACAATTTTCATCAATAGAATATCCCATTTAAAAGATGGTACATTTATAAGGTACAGGCTACAGGCAAAACTGACTGGACTGGTTTCCTGTAACTGGTATCCTATTTCACCTATTGGTAACACCTTATTGTTATTAGATGAGGTGATGAGGAGGGATATCATGCATTAGTCATGTTAGTTAAAGCCTGCCTACACATCAGGTGAACAAACCCTTGATGAATGATAACATTTCAATGAGAGACAGCTACTGTTAAAAGGTTATTTGACTGACATTTTATAGTCAAGCCTGTAACATTTATGTCACAGAAGCAGGACAGTATAAGCAATAGTATATTCCCTTGTCAGTGTCATCAACATTTAGATTCTGTGTGTTATTAAAGTTGTCAAAGAAACTTTCATGAAATTTGGATAGACACTTTTTTATTACAATAGTCATCAAATGATATCTACAAATAAGTGCACATGACCAACATCATCTTTTCGTTGTAGGGGTTAACATTTTTCCTTTTTAGGGAATTTTTACCAATTTATTGCATTATTGATATTGTCTTGATCGCATTGTGAACTTATTTGTTTGCTTAGAACTGCTTTCAGATTGAACATGTTCAAAGCCCAAAAAACTTTATTACATACATGTAATCATGATCACAAGATAGTTCTGTTCATCAGCACAGATTAAGATTAATTGTGTAAATGACTGCTTTGAACGTAAATTAGGCATTGTAAAGTCTTGAAAAATGAACCTTTTCTTACAGTCTAATGCACAAGGCACATGCTTTGGATATCACTTGTCAAGTTTAATTCTACATTTGTAGAAAATTATATTGATACAATGTAGACAATATGGAATTTGTAGAGAGGGTTTTCTTGTGACTACTGTAACTGTGCCGTCTGTGGCAGTTTTACTATAGCTATTCATACATTTGTATGATGACAGTTGAAATGGGAAAAATTAAACTTCTGCAAATATTTCAAGGGAAACCAGTTCAAAGGGAAACCAGTTCAAAGCATGAAAACAAATTTTTAACAGCTGTTTTACACACCACATATATATATCTAAATCACAAATTAAAACTTTATTTCTAAATAAATGCAGTATTTAAAAATCAAAACCTTTCATTCAGAACAGTTGAATTAAATGAAAGACATCTCAAGCAAGCAGAAATAATTGATATTGTTATATAAACAGCACTCCTTCTTTAAAGTTGGGTAAATAGACACCTGTTAATTATTTTTAAATGATTATCTATTTATAACACATTGTTCTGATTACTACATGTATGAACAAAAGATTGGGATAAATTAGCATTTCTTCAAATTCACTATTTATAATTTTATTAGACCATTCTTGTACTGTTTCAAAATCCTTTATCAAAATCTGTGCAGAACCCCTATCAATTGTGAAATCTAATGCAATTATTTTGTATCAATGGTTCTGATTGGATGACAGCTAGCGTAAAATTCTTTATCTCCTTGTCTGTAACTAAGGAAGCCGACATTTTGAATTGCTGAATGTATTGACATTTAATTTCTACAATAATAAGGCAAAAAACTCACATGTTGCATCTAAAAGTCTTCCTTTTATCAAATTTTATTACATTCTGAAGCGGCACAAAAGCCAGAAAACGCCTGGTGTTTATGTTTGACCCGGAAGCACACCTATGACGTCACCTAGTGTAGGGACCAAAGAAGATAACATCTTTTCGCGGAATTTTCATTAATGAAGATTTACACTGAAATAATGATTGAAATTTAATTATGAACTGGTTTTGCATTAGAATATAGATAACTGTATTGTATTTGAAGCTTTGCGGACGTCCATCGGTAGTTTTTCTGTCTCAAATACCCGTTTACCTGTCTCCGCTTCGCATCGCCAGGTAAACTAAATTTGCGACAGTAAAACTACCCATAGACGTCCTTAAAGCTTCAAATACAATACAGTTATCTCTTTAATTCAAAACAGCGGGCATTAGTTAAATTGTGAAATAACGACAGTGCAAATATTTCCAGTTTACAGTACAAATGTATGTCAAACTTCTGTTTATAACAATGAAAAATGTTTTGATATGATTGTGATAGTTTTGATATTATTTCATTTATCAAATGGTTTAGGACTCCCTGCACGAAAATGGTGGAAATGCTTATTAGATTTGTCGGCAACTGTTGTATATATATATATGCCTGTTATACATGTTATATATGATGATAAGCTTTATTGATCATGCAAATTGTTTTATTTATAGATGATGTCTGACAATGGCGATTCTCTGAATTCACCACCAGATATAAAACCACATTTGAGTTGTGGACATGATGACACTTCCGAGGATAATTCCAATGCAGAAGAATACACATCACCTGGAAGTGTCAAATCAGAAACTTCCCCTGGTAAAGGAAGGGGCAGAAGAGCAAAAGATGACAAAAGCTGTCGGGTCTGTGGTGACAAAGCCTTGGGTTACAATTTCAATGCTGTAACTTGTGAAAGCTGTAAAGCATTCTTTAGAAGAAATGCTTTAAAAGACCAGGTAAATAGAAAGTTTAGCAAAGTACTATTCTCACCTACAACATCATTTACATATAGACATGATAGAAAACCATTTACTTTTCTTCCAGTCTTAAAAAATGCAGGTCAGTAGATGATGTAGAAACTGTATTTTATTCATGCAAGTCATGCAGATTTGACTGGAAAGAAAATATTCCCAGTCTGGTCATTACATTTCTTTGTCAGCAAACATCTGCCAAGGATCCAGTACATCTTTCCAAAATTTGTTTTTTACAGAGAAGTTTATATAAAGCTTCACTACCGTACCCCTTTCTGTGCTGAAGTGGCAAAAAGCAACCACCAATCATTCATCAATTTATGTAGAGCTCTATTACCCCCTAAACAATCTAGAGCTTCATTATCCTATCTGGAAAATCTATCTTTATCAACATAAATTTATGACAAAAATATATTTAGCCATTTACATTGTAATATCATCTTAAAAAATCCTCTTGATCCAAGTACATTTCACAGCCTTTAAAAATTCCATTACAATAATCTTTTTGTAATACATGTGCATAATTTTGAATATGCATCTTTTTCACTCCATAGCCTGGTGAGTTCGGAATTAACTTATACAAAAGTTCATTCATCTGCTTTTAAATAGTATCTTCACTTGACATTATGAAATAATTTAAAATTGGTGAATTAGTGCCTATATATAATAGTAACATTTGTTACATCTAGACCAACTATAAAGGCTGCAGAATTAATGTTTTTCACAACAATCTATAAAGACAAAATTTCAATTCTTTAATTTTTAAAAGGAACTCAATGAAATGGAATCAAAAGCTTTTTTCAAAGTCTTCCAACAATAAAATGGCCAGAAATATCAATAATTTCAGTATATTCAATGATACTGTATACATTTATCAAAGATTTCCCTAAACATATCTTCAATTTATAAAACCTATCTCTTTTGTTACAATTACTTAAGTCAAAACTGTTATGAATATTCTAGCTACGTATACATGTACATTGTTTACATGTGTATTACCCCAGAGCCAATCTATAATACTAAAATTACGAGGTCCAATTTGTCAGCCGTCATCGGGTAAAAACGACAAATCAAAGAATTCAACTCTATATATAACTAATATAGGACAATGGTATAGATTAAAAATTACACCACTCCAGACCCTTTTGTTTTCCACATAATTAATATTGCCAATAATTAACAAGTTCCGGGTCGAATCCGATACCGATATCAATAGTATATTCACCTGTTAGCTATTACCTTATCTGTACATTCCGCATTTGACAGGCGCACCGCCAAACGGTGTATTTAGGATTTTGCTATATACACGGGTCATAATCAAAGGGCTGACACTACTAAATTCAATCATTGTCAAATTGTTCCCTATTGTAGTTTTATTCAGCAATCAGCAAAACTTTCTAAGATAACTAATATAGTACAGTGCTGTTGATTAGAAAATACTCCATTCCTGGATAGCCAGGACCTTTTGTTTTCCAAATAATTAATATTACCAATAATTGATAAGTTCTAGGTCGACGGGTTCAAACAGAAAGATGTTGAAAGCAGAGAAAACTGTGTATCTTATAATCGACATGACTTTATCAGATGACAATACCAATTACTAAAATAAGGCTTAGGCATAGTTATATAATTTAATTCAGTCACGGACCCGCGATATCACGGGTGTGTACTTGTTATATATATATATATATTCAAAAAGATATAGGCACTAGTTATTTTATTAAAATGTCTTTGCTTTTTACCATTCATGCCATTTGGAAGATATGTTTCAGAGTTACTTCAAATTCTTCTTTATCATAACCTGCATTCTTAGATCTTACAGACTTACACCTTAGATATTACAGACTTTCAACTTAGATCTTACAGACTTTCACCTTAGATCTTACAGACTTTGAACTTAGACCTTACAGACTTTTAACTTAGATCTTACAGACTTACACCTTAGATCTTACAGACTTTCAACTTAGATCTCACAGACTTTCAACTTAGATCTTACAGACTTTCAACTTAGATCTTACAGACTTTCAACTTAGATCTTACAGACTAACAACTTAGATCTTACAGACTTTCAACTTAGATCTTACAGACTAACAACTTAGATCTTACAGACTTAAGCTTTCAACTTAGATCTTACAGACTTCAAACTTAGATCTTACAGTCTTTCACCTTAGATCTTACAGACTTTCACCTTAGATCTTACAGACTAACACCTTAGATCTTACAGATTTTCAACTTAGATCTTACAGACTTGCAACTTAGATCTTACAGACTTTCAACTTAGATCTTACATACTTTCAACTTAGATCTTACAGACTCTCAGCTTAGATCTTACAGACTTTCAACTTAGATCTTACAGACTTTCATCTTAGATCTTACAGACTTACAACTTTGATCTTACATACTTTGAACTTAGATCTTACAGACTTTTAACTTAGATCTTACAGACTTACACCTTAGATCTTACAGACTTTCAACTTAGATCTTACATACTTTCATCTTAGAACTTAGACTTTCAACTTAGATCTTACAGACTTACAACTTAGATCTTACATACTTTCAACTTAGATCTTACAGACTTCAGATGCAGCAAAAGGGACATTATATTTTGCACTTTTCTATTGTATGTACTTGTACACCTGTCTGTACACCAAGAAATTGGTTTCTGTTGTCTAACTTTAGTTAGTTTGTGTCAACCAAACACTAAACACAGATTAAGTTTGAATTTTGGTAGTGTTACTTTTACCGTTCTAGAGTTATACTCCTTTCCAAATGGATAATTGTTGAAATTTTCATTTCCGTTCTCTAACATTTATTTGCCACATTTTGAAACTAATACACAATCCAAACAAAAATCAGATTAAATTTGAATTTGGATGTTGTCACTTTTACCTTTCTTGAGTTATTGCCCTTATTTGGGGGGAAAAAGGGGGGTATATAGCTTTGATTACTGGATCCATGAAATGAGGTTCAGGTCAGGTGATCACTACGTACCTTTCATGGATCAGTGATCAACGTGAAAGTTACATAATCAAGTCCATATCTCAGATACTGTAACATTAGGTCCAATATATTTTGGTCTATGGAATGATTGTAAAGTGTACATGTACATAACCGACTACATGTATCTGTTTCATTTGACCTTGACTTGATTTTCATGGTTCATTGGACATTGTTTAGCTATTTGGTTTGGTCTATTTTTCAGATATAAGCAATAGTTTAATTATGTTTAGTGTTTCCCATTGGAACAACTGTAATGTATACATTTCTGTCACATAGGGTTCATATGACCGTGACCTCATTTTCATGGTTTGTTGCTCAATTATGATTTTTTTTTATTTTGTCAGTTAATTAGATAGTAATATATGTATAAGCAATAGATCAACTATATCTGGTGTATGGTATCGATTGTAAGGTGTACTCGTCTGTGTGGCAGGGTTCATGCCACCTTGACCTCATATTCATGGTCCATTGGTCAGACAATGTAAGATGAAATAGTTTTATATGTTTCTCAGGTAGCTTGAATTGTAGTGATATGGCCACTGTATTTGATAGATATAGGAAGATGTGACATGAGTACCCATGATGTATGTTCACTATTTCCAAGTTTCGTCAATGCTCGCACAGCATTGATTGTCTGTCGTACGACAGTGGTACCTTTGTCATGCATTTTATTTAGAAGAATACAATTCGGCGGGAAGGAATGTTTGGAAAAACATACTGTCTACCGTTTAAAGAGGATGGATTTTGCACCAGAATGATTATGTTTGACCCTGTTGAATAGGCGCCTTGCCAAACTCCAACAAGAGCAAAATATAGTCCTTTTAGCGTTGATTCGAGCCCGTGAACAGTATAGGAACGCCTGATGTTGGTGGGTTAAGCCATGAATCCAACGGCTCCTGATGTTTGGGCAGTATAGTACACTGATGCAAGAGTTGGAACGGGAATCTGCCGGTGATTTCGTTGGAATCATGCGGATGGACCCTGGCGTGTTTCAAGAGCTTTTGCTGAGAGTCGCCACTCTCATCACAATTGCACAATGGTCGTATGACAGTGGCACGACACTAACACGCGCATCCCAATACATGAAAACCTGAAAAAATAGCCCAAAACAACTCACTATTGTCGTACGATTGTTGTATGATTGTCGCAAGACTTTTGCACGTCCGAATTGCGACAAGCACACAACAGTACAATTACATATTTTTTTCTGTCTTGTTCCCATTTTTGAACATTCATGGGCATGTCATAGCTGATGTGAACACTCTAATTATTATTTTGAAATTTTGCACAACCATGCCATGACAACTATTTTATAGATCTTCCAGGACAAAAAATTGTACAATCTGTTGTGACTTGGGGCTTAAGGGCCAAAAAGGAGCCAAAACAAGCATTTATCTAGTTTCCAGACAATAACTTGTGTTTAAGGGTATGGATCTCTCTGAAATTGTACTCCAAGGTTCCATAATACAAAAGAAATGCTGGGATTGAGTGTGGGGGTACATGTAATTACTAAAAGGGGGGGGGGGGGAATTAAAGAAGTTTGAGGGTTTCCAATTTTTTAAGGGGTTCAAATTTTTTTTCAAAATATTTCCAATTTCAAGAAAGAATCTTCAATTGCATTGTATTGCACAATACATTTGTAAGATCTTGACATTTATGTTGTGTCAGAACCTATACTATGTCAAAAATTTTGATCACAATCCAAATTCACAGTATCAAGCTTGAATATTGTGTCCAAATTTGCCCCAGCTGTTCAGGGTTCAACCTCTGCGCTCAGCGAAGCAATTTACATGATTTATTCTGTTTGGTTTAATGGTGTAATTTGTCAGTCTGCATTTAAGTAGAGGATTAGCCCTTTTTTTTTATAGAAATGCTGTAAGTATGTTTTATTTTGGCATGTGTTTTTATTCCAAAATTGCATGATGACTTTATTCAATCTGGCAGGTTTTCATTTTTAATATTTGTGATTCCTGAACTGAATCCAAAGAAAAGCAGTTAATCACAAAAAAATGTGAAATATGTGTTGGTCCAGGTTTTATGATCTGTTAGAAACATATAAAATATGTTCCATTTACATCATATCTGTCAGACAACTTCTTATAGGAGTTGCTCTGAGGGAAGATCAGCTGTCTTTCTAATTCTTTGATGCAGAAAACAAATGGTTTAGATCTTTTATGAAACTTGCAAATGTTTGAGAGGTGATTGTCATTCATTTGTAACACATTCATTTAAATGATGAAAATTATGTGTTTCATCATATTTTCAACTATTTTTTTACAAATTTATACAGAATATTTTTTTATTTGATTAAATTTTTTCAACTTTGCCATATAAGGGGAGATAATTCGGGTTATATTACTTATAAATGAAACAGCACATACTGGATTGTCTGTAATAGCATTTATAGAACATACTTGTCTTGTTATATCTTAAATATTCTAGCTTACAGTTTTGCTGAGGTCTTCATACAAGCCTACAGAAAATTTGCTTTTTAAATTCATGGTTTACCAAACTTTACCTTAGCCTTTACCCATGAAATCTACAAAAAAATTATTACCCCAAGGAAATAATGAATCCAAATCTAGAGTTACAAAGAAATGTAGTAAATACTTATTTTAACCTTTCAGACCACCAAATGTTTGTTTCAAGGGAACTGTTTTATTGATATAAGAACTAGACGATTCTGTCCACACTGTCGATTGAAGAAATGTTTTGACATTGGAATGAGAAAAGAAATGATTCTTGGTAAGTATGTTTTTATTTCAACTGCAATTGAAGTTATAGTTCGTGAGACATAGGTACCTGTTTATGGTAGCTGTAGACATTGTAACAGTTGCAAAAAATAAGATATTGGTCATATTTGATGTAATGATTTGATTATGATTTGAAAATAGATAAACATTGTGTTATATCATAACTTATTTTAGTGAAATCATATCTGTTGAGTACAATGCTAAACCATATTTCTGTTCAAAGGGAAATAACTCAAAATTCTCATCAATGTTTCATTTACAAAATTTATATCATTAGCACTCACATGACTCTGTTGAGATTTGAATGCAAATTTGATGTTATGCTATTGGTGTGAGTGCTAATGATATCAATGTGATGTTATGCTATTGGTGTGAGTGCTAATGATATCAATGTGATGTTATGCTATTGGTGTGAGTGCTAATGATATCAATGTGATGTTATGCTATTGGTGTGAGTGCTAATGATATCAATGTGATGTTATGCTATTGGTGTGAGTGCTAATGATATCAATGTGATGTTATGCTATTGGTGTGAGTGCTAATGATATCAATGTGATGTTATGCTATTGGTGTGAGTGCTAATGATATCAATTTGATGTTATGCTATTGGTGTGAGTGCTAATGGTGCGAATGATATAAATTTGATGTTATGCTATTGGTGTGAGTGCTAATGATATAAATTTGATGTTATGCTATTGGTGTGAGTGCTAATGATATAAATTTGATGTTATGCTATTGGTGTGAGTGCTAATGATATAAATTTGATGTTATGCTATTGGTGTGAGTGCTAATGATATAAATTTGATGTTATACTATTGGTGTGAGTGCTAATGATATATATTTGATGTTATGCTATTGGTGTGAGTGCTAATGATATAAATTTGAGTTATGCTATTGGTGTGAGTGCTAATGATATAAATTTGATGTTATGCTATTGGTGTGAGTGCTAATGATATCAATTTGATGTTATGCTATTGGTGTGAGTGCTAATGATATCAATTTGATGTTATGCTATTGGTGTGAGTGCTAATGATATCAATTTGATGTTATGCTATTGGTGTGAGTGCTAATGATATCAATTTGATGTTATGCTATTGGTGTGAGTGCTAATGATATCAATTTGATGTTATGCTATTGGTGTGAGTGCTAATGATATAAATTTTGTAAATGAAACATTGACGAGAATTGCCCAGGAGATGTTTAGTCAATGCTTAAAGAATAAGAAGTGTCTGCTGCATTTATTCAAAACAATGTGTGATTTATTCCTCTTTTTTTTTTTTTGGTCAACAGTGACATGTTTTAGACGGGGAAAAAACGTAAAAGCAGGGAAAAGTCTATCAAAACAATTTGAACCGGTTTATGTCATAAGTATTTTGAGGTAGGCTGCTTTTAGGTGGGTAGGTAGGCGACATCAAATGATCTATTTGATTTTGATTTTCTGTGTTTTTTTTAATGCCACTTGTAAGCACCACTTCTGGTCTATTTCATGGCAGCCAGTTTATATGGGTGGAAGAAGCCTGAGTGCCAAGAGAAAACCAGCGACCTTTGATAGGAAAACTGACAATCCTAGTCAATTAAGATTGGAAGTGAGTGCATCTGCATGAGCAGGTCAAATGATTTATTTTGGAAATACTTGAAATGACAAATATGTGTGTTCAGTTAAGATGACCACTGTTAAATCTAATGTCAGCAACATTGTCATGTTTCTCTTGTCATCATTGCATCCAGGAAATGGTTTACTAGGCATAGCTCTGTTATTCTTAAGAAAGTGCATTATATATCTAGAGTGTTCAACAATTTTATGAAGTCTTTGATAAGCTATATGTTTCTTTGACGGTCATTTTGTCTTTTATGTCTGTACTTTTTATACTACATTACCCCATAATCAAACAGATATATATACCTATGATAGAATGGTGTTTTATAAAATCTGGTGTCACAAATTGACTCGCAATATCTGTTGTAGTCTTTACAATTCATTTCTCAGTAATCATAGTGATAAAACGTACAAAAAATACACTAAATAATAGGATATGCAAACAAATTATCCAAATCAATAATGATTTGCTTAATAAGAATATTAATTATTTATTTATGATTTGAAGATAAAGTTGTTAATTGATTTCAGAGGTGACTTATTGTGTCTGAGACTCTTTAATTACACCTTTATATAGATCTTTATTGTTATCACTAGCCATTATTTATCAAAACTCTATAAAAACCCAATGAAACACCAATTTTTAGATATTTTAAACAAAGATATACCTGGACGGCTGCAGATCTTTACATCATGTATTTATTCCATGTAAATAATCTTGTTTTTATCCAAGTGCAGGATTTTCTCGCTGTATTGAAGACCCATTGGTGGTCTTCAGCTGTTTTTTCTGCTCTTTGGTCGGATTGTTGTCTCATTGACACATTCCCCATTTCCATTCTCAATATTATTTATATGACCACAAAATTTTGGAGTGCTAATATGTTATGATGTTGTTGTAGTCATGTAGTCATCGTCCTGGTCTTTGTCAGAAGATTTTTGTTTTTAAGACAATTATATTACTTCAGTGCAATTAGTGTAATAATTTATATGAAATTGTACAACAAGGTTCCATACAACAAAAGAAACGTAAAGATTGATTTTAGTGGTTAAAAATTGTTGTAACTGTTTAGGAATTCTTGACACAAAAGGGGCTAAAAACAAGCATTTTTGTTGTTTCAGGACAATAACTTGAGTATAAGCATATGGATCTCTATGTAATTGTACCACAATGTTCCATACCTCAAATGGAAGGTTGGAATTAATTTTGGGAGTTATAATCCTAACCACTTAGGAGTAAGGGGCCAAAACATAAGTATTTTCTAGTTTTCAGACAATAACCGAAAGGTTTCATATGGAGAGAGCATAGTTTGAGTTTGATTTTGGGGCCTTTTGACCTAACCATTTAAGAAAAAAGAATATAAAAAATAATACTTTTGATACTTTGTATAAATTATTCTTGACCAAATAAATGGGTTTTAATTCAAAGTCTTGTTCAGGGTTCCATGGTATGCTGAATATATCCATGTATTTAGATTTGGGATTTTGTGAACATTTAGGTCCAGGATCAAAAATGTATTTTAACAAGGAAATTATCTATAGAATCATATATTATCATGAATAAAAGTACATGTTTCTTTGATGCACCAAAGTGTAATTACATTGCATAAACTTCAAATATCAAATATTTTACAACCCAGACTTGGAGCATAAAAAATACAACTTTACGATGAAATTGTGCTAAATATAGAGGTTGTGACCAAACACTTGCACTTTATAATCTAGCAACAACTGTTCAGTTTATAGATCATGAATAACATATTATATAATATTATGTATTAAGATTATAGATATTGGACCATATAGGTAAATGGTCAATTTCAGATTTCATGTAAGAATTTTGCCTGGTAATCTTGGTACCAAAATTTTGAGAAATGAGTGGGAAGATTGTTCCTTTCCTTGGCTGATGATGCTAGATTGGCTAATCTTTTGTTATTGGAAAAGAAGGGAAAATTTCTAAGATTAGTTAGATATGCACATGTTTTCAGTCAATGCAGGGACATTCCAGATTTCAATTAACATGATATTTTCAGTTTTGGTTGTTGTATAATTGATGTTATATTCCCATCTTCTTTTATATTTATATTCAAAAATCTTTTACATGTATGGGATTTGATTTTGGATAAGGTCTTCCTTTGAATTTGAAATCAATTGCTAAATTTTAGTATAGCCAATGGTACAGTCACCATAGT
Source organism: Mytilus edulis (assembly GCF_963676685.1). NCBI lineage: Eukaryota > Metazoa > Mollusca > Bivalvia > Mytilida > Mytilidae > Mytilus > Mytilus edulis. The sequence continues at coordinate 5,157,214 of NC_092347.1, forward strand.
GTGTAGGAGTATCTATAGAATTATATAAGTACATATTTCTCTTTTGCATTTATAAACAGTATAAATTTCCAATATCAAATATTTTACAACCCAGACCTGAACATAAAATACAAATTTACGATGAAGTATCTTTGTATGTAGGATGTAAGCTAGGGAATCACGGAGACACAAAATTGTACTTAATAATCTGGCAGCAATGGTTCAGCTTATCAATTATTAAAAACAATAAAAGTATTTATTTTAATAGGTTACGTATGAATTGGTTATATGCAAATTAATGTTTCTGATATAAATCTTGATGATCTGATTTAAAAGTCAGTGACCTCAGCAGTATGACATACATTAAAATACATTGACCTCTGACATGCATTAAACCATTGACCTCTGACATAAATTGATGGAAGTGTCATGCTGTAGTTGTAGCAGCTTTTAACATTATAAGGGATGTAAGTGCTTAGTAAATAGTAACAAACAAAATGGTTGCAACATCTTGAACTATATACAATTCATCAATAACCTAATGATATAAGTCCAACAACTCAATAAACCTTAAAAGGTCAACATATGTGGCCTTCAACAACTGACCAGTAAGTTGAGTTGTAAATGAATTGATCAGGGACTATCAAAGATATGCCCAAATGACTCTGTAGCGGAGGGGGCATTGAGTTATACCCTTGTCTGTATGTCCCAAAATTGGTTTCTGTTCTCTAACTTTAGTTTGCCTCAACCAAATGTTAAGAAACTAATACACCATTCTTATTACCACTAAACACAGACCAAGTATGAAGTTTGGTGGGGTCACTTGTACTGTTCTTGAGTTATGTCCCTTTACATTGTTTCCATTTTTTAACTTAAGAAATGCAAAGTAGTGTTAAACGGGAGCAAAAGGGAGTTTCTGCCAAAGAAAATGTATGCAATTTTCTGAAGAAGTTTTTTTTATGCCCCACCTACGATAGTAGAGGGGCATTATGTTTTCTGGTCTGTGGCTCTGTTCGTTCGTCCGTCCGTCCGTCCGTCCGTCTGTTCGTTCGTTCTTTCGTTCATTCGTCTGCAGGTTAAAGTTTTTGGTCAAGGTAGTTTTTGATGAAGCTGAAGTCCAATCAACTAGAAACTTAGTACGCTTGTTGCTTATGATATGATCTTTCTAATTTTTAAGCCAAATTAGACTTTTGACCCCAATTTCACGGTCAACTGAACATAGAAAATGAAAATGGGAGTTTCAGGTTAAAGTTTTTGGTCAAGGTAGTTTTTGATGAAGCTGAAGTCCAATCAACTTGAAACTTAGTACACTTGCTGCTTATGATATGATCTTTCTAATTTTAAAGCCAAATTAGACTTTTGACCCAATTTCACGGTCCATGGAACATGGAAAATAATAGTGCCAGTGGGGCATCCGTGTACTTTTGACACATTCTTGTTTCTATTTCATTTGCAAACTATGTATTAGTAGAACAAAACTGCATATACAACTTCCACATAAAACATTTATTGATGTATTTGTTAAATATTTTAACTGTAATGGTTACAGTTATGTACAAAAAAGTTAATATTCTAATAAATAGATCTAATATTATTTTCATACAGCAGATAAAAAAAAGGTCTAAAACAAAAACATGAAAAAAGTTAATATTTTAAGATATAGATTAATATTATTTTTATACAGCAGATAAAATGCATATAAAAAAAACATGTTATCAGTCCATTCAGGCCTTTGTATGTGAAGTAAGTGGTTGACAAGACTTGTTATTGTCATTGTATAAAAATATCAGCTTGTTATAACTATATTTAAGTTAAAAGTAAATGTTTCAGCTATAGTGTGAATTATTGAATCGTGTTGAGTGTTCATATTTATTGATTCAGGTTAATATAACTATGATTAAAGGTGATGGTCTTGATCTATATGAAACCATATATGTGTAAATTATAGTTGTTGATGTTGTTTATATGATACTTGTAGTTCATAATACAGACTTTCAACATAAAGTTGATCATAAAATGTAAATGCGATTAATGCTTTTGTGTCTGAATTAAATGGATCAGACATAGAAGTAGAGAACTGAAAAAAAAACCATTGTAGACATGTATACATCATGTACATGTATATAAAGACACTAACTTACATTTTTAGAGCTGATTTCCTATTGCTTGTAGAGTAAGACTTTAGTTGGCTTGCTTACTTGTTTGTATAGATGTTAGCTCTCAAGCATTGCTCTTTAGATTGACATCTGCAAACAATCTATATGTTATACATGTATATAAATTTTATTGAATGTTATCTCTAAAACCTGTATAAGACTGTATTTATGAGGTGCCTTCATTGCACTGAAGAATTTACATAGTGCAGCATGTGTTTTTGTTGTCTGTAAACTTAGTGATGATCATCACAATTTCATAACAGATATCATAGGACATTCCAATCAAACTACTGGGCAGAAGCCATGCTTTGATATATTGTTAATCTTAAGTTTGGCATTGTATTTACTATTTCATTTATTATTGCCATGACAATTACAAAAAAAGAAGATGTGGTATGATTGCCAATGGGACAACTCTTCACAAGAGACCAAAATGACACAGAAATTAACAACTATAGGTCACTGTATGGCCTTCAACAATGAGCAAAGCCCATACCGAGTAGTCAGCTATAAAAGGCCGAGATGACAATGTAAAACAATTCAAACGAGAAAACTAAAGGCCTTATTTATGTACAAAAAATGAACAAAAAACAACTATGTATCACATAAACAATTGACAACCACTGAATTACAGGCTCCTGACTTGGGACAGCCATAGTCTTGTCTTGTATGAATATCCTGCCTTTGAAAGGCACACCTCTGGTTTCAGAGTAGAATAAATTGGTGTATATAACACCCACAAATGTTTCTCACACTTTTTAAAATCTAAAACCAAGTAATTTAGACTTTAAATAATCACGCCTTTGACTGAGTGGTTGCAAGTAACCCTTTCTTTTTATTCGTCGGTAATGTTAATAATAGTGTATTACGTCTAATATGCAACGCAAAGCAATGTTTTCTACTAATGTACTCTGCTTTGCGTTGCATATTAGACGTAATACACTATCATTAACATTATACAAAATGTGGTTGGGTTAAACATGTTTGTGGGATCCCAACTAAAAAGTTGTAAATTAGAGACTTAGTTTTTCACAGGGTTTATGTTTCTAAGTGTCTTGTTTTCTGTGTTTTAGTCTTTTTCTTTTTATTTGCCATGGGGTTGTTAGTTTAGTTTCTTCTTAGGAGTTTGAATGTCCCTTTGGGATCTTTTGTCTCTCTTTAAGTGAAGACTGTTTCCAGCATTGGAGATGTCAATAATGAATTAATTTGCTGATAAGGTCAGTAGGTCAATACACTTATGTTAAGTCAATGATATTTGGTATAAAGTTGTGTTTGCACATCTCATATCTGTAGAGATAATTTGACCACTGCACGTTAGTTATTGTCGTTTGACTCTTGCATAGTTTTAATGTTATAGTTTGTAATAAATGACAAATTAGAAGAAGTGATATGATTGCCAACTATCCACTGGAGACCTAATGCTGTAGATGTTAACAATTATAGGTCTTTGTACGGCCTTGAACAATGAACAACTCCCATTAGGGATTATTCTGTTTAAGATGAACCATTTTTTGAAATTAAAACAGAATTATATATAGGTGTCACAAAATTCTCTGTGTCAACAGATTATTTATATTTGAAAAGACACACACAGGTTTTGCATAATTTCTTAAGAGTATGCCTATTTTCCCTACAACTACTCTGAAACTACTGCTTAACCATTATAGCAGCCTGTAATAAATCAAACTCTGAAACTACTCTAAATTCAGAAATTATTGCATGTTTTTATTATTGCAAAAAATGCAACAGGGTAATTTATCATCGCAATAATTAAAAATCCCATTTTGAAATTTTTATATGAATCAAACAGGATTTTTCTGAATATCTCAAAAATTAAAATCGCATTTTAGTCTAAAATGACAAAATTGCAATAATAAACGCAGGCAATAATTTCTGAATTTACAGTACTCAACCATAGTGTCAAACATAAACATGATAAATAAATGTTTGGGTATAATTAGTAATTTCATTGCAACTTTTCAATATATTATTTTATAGTTGTTTAGTCCTGAATAATGAAAAAAAACTTCAAATATCTGAAGAGAACAAATCACTTGTTGTGATTTATAGCAAAAAAATGTTTTGTTTTTCAAAAGTAGAAGAAATAAAAGACACTATGGGACAGGATATATGTAAAACAAAATTATAAAGCTAGGTTTTGAAAACATTGACTTTAGGTACTACCCAAAGCCCTCCTCCCCTTCTCCAGAGATAAAGAGACTTGAATCTTGTTCTTGTTCCATTGGTCATGTTATACAATGTATATTTTTAATGAGCAGTAAACATGGTAAATACATATGTCAAAGGTAGTGATTGTTGTATGATGTCTATCATTGTCTATAGTTCAAGTCAGTGTTAGAAATATTCAAGTTAGCAATTGCAGGTTACCAAATAGTGATACTTAAGGTCTATTAATTTTTATACGACCCCAAAAAAATTTTGGGTTTGTATAATGGTATGATGTTGTCGTCTGCGTCGTCTGCGTCATCGTTGTCCGAAGACACTTTGGTTTCCGGATAATAACTTTTGTTTAAGTGAATAGATCTTAATAAAAATTTTTCAGAAGGTTCAATACCACAAAAGGAAGGTTGGGATTTATTTTGGGGATGATGGTCCGAAGCGTTTAGGAATTAGGGGCCCAAAAGGGGCCAAAACAAGCATTTTTCTAGTTTCAGGATAATAACTTGTTTACCAGTATTTCAATTGCTCTGAAAGTATACTGCAATGTTTAAAATCACAAGTAGAAGGTTTGGATTCATTTAAGGGGTTATGGGGCCAAAGTTTAGGAATTAAGGGCCAAAAAGGGACCAAAACAAGCATTTTTCTAGTTTCCAGACAATACCTTGTGTGTAATTGCATGGATCGCTCTGAAATTGTACCACAATGTACCATATAACAAAGGGGAGGCTGGGATTAAGTTTTGGGTTAATTGCCAAAAATATGTAGGAATTAAGGGCCAAAAAAGGGCCAAAAAGAAGCATGTTTCTAGTTTCCAAAGAATCATATATATGCATGACAATAACTTGTGTTTAAGTGTATGGATCTCTCTGAAATCTTACTACAAGGTTCAATATTACAAAGTAAAGCATGGAATTGAGTTTAAGGGTTATTGCTCCAAGGGGGGGTTTCAATAAATTGGGGGGGGGGATCTCAGTTTACCATTATTTGTAAGGGATTTTTTTTTTTTCAAAATTTTTCAAATTTCAAATATTGAAAAGTTTCAATAAGAAATATTGAATTGCACAGTATTGTGCAATAAATGTGTTAGATCTTGAACCACATTAATTTTGTGGCAAAAACCTATATTATGTCAAAAATTTGATCACAATCAAAATTCACAAGGTATCAAGCTTGAATATTGTGACCAAATTTGCCCCAACTGTTCAGGGTTCGACCACTGGGGTCGTATTAAGCTGCGCCCTGGGGACCACCTGGTTGAAAATTATAAAGCATGTTCTGTTGTCTGAGGCTTGATCTTGGCCTATTTTTTTTAGTTTTTAGGAATTGACTTATTCAAGTATTCATGATAAAGTGAGTTTGTCATTTAGATAATTCATTTATGAATGATAACAGGACAACAATTTGATTGGGAGGGAGAAGTGTGGGTTGTTCATGATTAAAAATGTCATTTCGTAAAAGAGTCACTAGTACTGCAGATACATCTGCATAAGTTGCATGACCACAGCAAGAAGAAAAAGTAAAGTGAGACAACTTTGGAACTTATCTTTTATATTTATTTGATAATTATATTTTTGTAGATGATAACGAAAGAAAAATGAGAATGGCTAAAGTGATGCATAATCGCCAAAAGAGGAAAGAAAGTGTTGAATCGCTGACAACATTAATAAAAACCGAACCAATGGACCAAGAACCTGATCAATCATGTCAGTATGCTACTAGTACCTCAGGTCATTGTACCCCCTCACCAGACGGCATGATTGACATAACAAGTACAGTGGTCACACCTGCTATAGATATAGATGCACTTGATATTGAGAAAAAGTTATGTCGTGTGTTGTCAAAGAGGGAGGCAGAACTGTGTGAGCACTTAACCAATGGATATGCTGCAACAATGGCAAATTATCACTGTGAAAATTTAACCACTGAGAGTTATACAGATTCAAACGATCTGGTCAATACATCAGAACAAGCAGTTAGAAGGTTGATACAGTTTGTTAAATTAATGGAGGATTTTAAAGAGTTGAGTCAAGAAGATCAGATAACTGCACTGAAATCCTGTGTTTTACAGTCGTTAATGTTACGCTCTGTTTACTTCTTTGACGTGGAACAAGAAGGATGGCGAACATTGACGGGACTTATACCAGCCAAAGTTTTAAAAGATATTACAGGCTATTCTGACCTGTACGAAACTCACACAAACTTTAGCCGTGAGATGAAGAAAACATGTAAAGAAGATATTACTGTGTTTGCAATAATCCAATCCATTATTGTTTTTAATCCTGAAAGTGTGGGATTAAAGAATTTACAATTGGTCTCTGATATACAAAACAGATACATTGTATTACTTAAGAGCTATCTTGAGTATAAGATCTCTTTTGAGTATGCTCAAATCTATTTTCCTGTGTTTCTACGTAAAATTCAAGAATTAAAGAAGATTGGCAGTGATCATGCTAAAATAATTCTTCAGGTTGAGACATCTAAGATAGAACCATTAATGCTGGAAATTTTGAACCTATCTTAAGCTGTTGTAGGCTGTATGTATTAAGGTTCATAGAATATTGATGACATCACTAATGCCTAATTATTGATATAAAAGTCCCAGATGTCTATGTACATGTATAAGGTTGTCTATATTGATAGTTGTCTCATTGCCAATCATACCACATCTAATTATTTTTATATGGGTGCATGTGAATAAACAAATTTCACAGAATTCTGAATGAAATTTGAACTCTTGCAATTATGTATTCAGTAAAACAAAGTTATAAACTTAGAGCCTGTTAAGAACTGAAATTTTATCACACTTCATGTCTTCATACTGCAGGTATGCACCAGAGCATTTTATCTGCAGTTAGTGTATAGCTTTGTTGCACTTTAAATAGTTCTTTTCTTTACAAATATACATCACAGTGAGATATAAAGTAAAGCCTAACTTTGATTTGAAAAAAAATCATTTTTTTAAGTCCATTTGACATGTTTAATTGAGTCTATTTTTTTAATCATTCCTTTAAATGAAGTTATTGATTGTATATTTATATGCTTGTTGTTACTGATGTTATAATCATTCCTTAGTTATTTTTCATAAGTATACTCTGTAAATACAGAAACTATTGACATGTTTTAATGCCCCCACAGAAACTAATGACATGTTTTAATCCCCCCACATACCATTATGTAATATGTTGGTAAGTAGGCAATATTTATTCCTGTCTTTGTGTCTGTCAATCTGTCCATTCCTTCACTTGTCTGTCCAACTGTCTGTCAAGTTCCAGGTTAAATTTATAGGTTTAAAAAGATTTTCAATAAAACTGTGGGCACATCAACTAGAAACGCATTCATCAATACATGTATGTAAACTTAGTGAAATGATATGCCAAGTTAGGGTTTTTACCAAGATTTCACCGTTCATTGATCAAGGTTAAATGACTGGTTTGAAGAATTTATTAATAAAGTTATGATCACATCAACAATTTTAGAAGATCCTCTACATTGACCAGTTCTTACCATGGAAACAACATTTATACATCTTTTTTCCATTTTGCTCATAATGTACTTTGACAATCAGTATGCTGTTAATGTAGTTGATAGGAGTAGACAGTGTCAAGAAGAACTAGACTTGCCATTTGCCAGTTTCTAAATACTAAAACATAACAAACGTTTTTTTTTTTTTTTTTTTGTTAAAGAATATTTTTTAATTGTTAAAGATTTAACAAGCCTTTGTTGAACTACCATATTGGTAAAATGTTTTTTCTTTTCATTAAGTGTATACTTTGTATGGAAGCTACTGGACAAAGATTAAGCAGTACTGGTATATCTAATAAAGGCAATGTTTTCAAATGCAAGTCTTTAATTCACAGACTTATATCAGCTTGTACATTTTTAACTTCTGGTTTACTTTAAAGTCACTTAAGGCCTTGTCTGCAAAGCTTGGACTGAACAGGATCTGTACTTTAAACAAATTGACTTAAAAATACTAGTTCAGGAAATTTTATTTTTTATTTAATGTTAGTTACTGATGTCAATTAACAAAAATGTAACATGCCCTTTAGGCTTTGCTTCATTGAACATTCGAAGAATTAGGAAATTGTTTAGGTGGGTGTCAGGGATAACACTTAATTTAGGTTGGACTCTTATCAGTACATCTATGTAGGTGACACACTGTTTGCACATTATGAAATGTACTTGTCATGCTAAATATAGCCTTTGTAAATATTTATATCTTAAGTACATCTGTACTGGAAATGATTAAAATTGTTACATATTTGTTTGTTCTAACCCACACAGATTGTATCTTGTTAATATTAGATTATAGGAAAAGGTACATCATGCAGATTAACTTGCTCATTCAAGTGAATCATAGGTTTTATTTTTATTGTAGTTATATATCATTTGAGTGCAGAAAAATTAAAAGCATAGAGTGGGCGGGTGGGTGATTCATGTAAAATCAATGGAGCTTGTACTTCACATTAAAGCAATATCAAATTCACTCATGTCTAAAACTGGATATATCAATTCTATTTTATTAATCTTTTTCATATTTTCATACTAAAAATCTTGATATTTGGGATTAAAGTTTTTTTAATTTTTTTTTAATTTTAAGTGCAATATACCATATATCATGGATTTTCCAATAATATCATTTAGTCATGCAAGTACAGTAATATGAGTGTTATTTTTTTTTAAACTTTCACCTTACATTACTAGGAAAGGAAAGATTCATATGTTTTGCAACTCCTTATCCTTAACCACAATATCAATTGATATGATCAAATCAGGTGTAACTTGACAAGTAACATAACTGACAGAGGCAAGATGAGAGGAGCAGATGACACCTCTCTAAAATCAGAAAAATATTGATATATAAAACAACATTAGTTTCCCTCACCCTACCTCAAATCCTTGATCCACACCTGACCTTTTACAGCAGTTTCTTCCTCCTCAATATGCTTGAGCTCAATTCCAGGATTTAATATAAGACACCAGATGTGGTTTCTAGGTCCTGATGCCATTGTTTTGGGGGGTTTGCTTGTGAGTAGCACTAACTTGTGATGTTGATTAGGTACTTGTAGTAGTTTCACTTTTTACTGCTATCAATAGATTAACACTGATACTATGGTATCATCCTTGAGAGGCATATAAACATATAAATAAACTCTGGAACTTTATCAACTTTCCTTTTAATTTATATTTTGCATTATATATGATATAGGTATAAATTTTATACAGTTATGACAGTGACAGAAGGAATTCTATCATTATATGTTATTTTTTTTATAAATTCGCCTCCATAAAATTATTTGTGAAAATTTGCTATTTTTTTCTAATGGGACATTGTAATGATAAATAAGACTATGGCTGGCCAAAAGTCCTTGTCCCATTTACTGTTCACAAGATTACTTTGGGCTGTTTTTTTTTTAACATTCTAACAAATCATGCATCATTTTATAAGCTACCAAAAGATTGAAGATTGAAAATGATAAGGATATATATATATACAATATACATACATTGTAGGAAAATATAATAGAATCAGAAACAAAGAGAAAAGCATAGTTTGACGATTACAAATAAATTTGATATTCTCTTAAAATGTTTGATTATTGTCCTATACCTGCAATTAAATATTTACACGTAGACATATAGTGTTGTACTTCCTAAACGTTGAATTGTTGTGTTTATTGACTAAAATCGATATTACTAAAACATTGACTGCAAAGATGACCCCAACTAGTACTGTGATGTAAACATTACTAACTTGATTGTATGCTAGGTTAAGTAATCTTTCGCTCCTCTTTTAATGTTTCAAAACATATAAGAAAGCAAACTAAAAAGAATGTAATAACTGGTTAACACACAGTTCTTTTTATTAGGTGTTTTTATCATCTCACTCTTTAGCTAAAATCTTTTTTTTAACATTATTTTGGAGACCAAAGTAAAAAATATTAAAGGTCAAACTTTCCCAACTTACCTGCAGCTGTTTATTAATCTATATATAAGATAAAACACAGCTGAAAAAAATCAACCAAGGCCGTCATGAAGTCTAATCATTTTCTTCAAAACAGTTATGTACTTTTAAGGTGTTTATTTTATGATGTTGCAGACAACAGTTCCTAATTATGTGTGATATACAACTCCTACTGTATCCTGAAATCTTAAAAAACACCAGACATGTCTTAGTTGTCATCAACAATAAATAATTAATGGTATATGTTATCAAGTTTATTATTTCCATGGTGATTGCTTTATATGCTTTTCACCATTTTTGTTTTTGTTTTGCCATATTATTTAAGAATTGACCATATATAACAGATTTTTAATTATGTATGTAGAATAACAACGGAGATGCTTTGTTACTTGTCTTTGAATTCTATAAACATTGTTACTATTTATAGACATTATTTATTAGACTTGTTTTATAGAGGATAATCAGCTTGTTGACAATTTTGTGCTAATCCGGTGTTTTTAAACAAATTGTATTTTAAATACAATATTGAAGTAAAAGTTTTAGTAAAATATTTACTGTAAATATCTAGATATAGATATATGTATATAGAACAGGAATTTAAGTGCGAGTAAAAGTAGATTGTTTTCCACCATGGGATCATTTTATAATGTGTATTCTTTTCTCTTATTAAGAAATTTAAAGAAAGGAAAAAGGATAATCCATTAGGGTTACTGAACAAGGAATATATTAGGGGGAGCAGAGAATATGTATTCCTCTCCTTCACCCCTCCCCAATAAAATAAAATGATGAAAATATGAAAGAAAGTATAGAGAAAATTCCAGTTCGGTTAAAAATCTTAATCATGAAATACTGCCATATTCGAAATATTGGTATAGATTATCAATTGTAAATATTTTTTAGGAATTAATTTAAATGATTCTTTTTTTCTACCTTGCAGCTTAGCTACATATTTTAAAAGATCAATAAGGTTTTTTAAAAGCCATTTATAAATTGTATGATTTTCTCATTAATGGAGTGGAAACTTTTATATCTCTTTGTTCATGATGTTATCAATTTTTATTTCAGTCTAAATGATTTTCTGTTTGAATTAGACTTTTTACCCAGTATGATTTTCTTTTATTGAGTATCCAACAAACACAAATGAACTATAGGCTCATTATTTCATTGGTTTAATTGTAGGTCAATATCCCATGTGTAAATGAATGAATACATAATGTGCCCATCTTAGTTAATCCTTTGCATCTTAACACATGAATGATGAAATTATGAATTTCTAGAAACTGTACAGATAAAGTCAACCATTAATAAGTAATCATGAGATATTTCAGAATTGCTAATTTTTGGTCTCACTTGCAAGCCTATACTATCATGACTATTATGACTTTAGGTATATGGATAGTAATATTGCTGTTCTGCCAACATTAGATGTATAAAGTTTATTAAATGCATTCAAAACCCTTATATCTCTGGCTTGTAAGCTATACCTAACCAGCATCATTGATCTACACCTATGAGAGTTAAAACAATTTATAGTGCAGTAAGGTCAACATTCTTAGATTAAATACATGTCTATGTCAAGCGATCATATGTATGATATAAACTCAGATATTCCAAGTTACAAAATTATGTGCATGTGTCTCGAGGCATGTGTAAATCTATACTTGTCAAGAAAATTATCCTATTAAAAATTGCATAAGTTGTGCATGGTGAATCAATCAATCTATTCAAAAATAAAAACAAAGGAATATAACTCAATTTTAAAAATATTTCCTAAATGTGTGTCATTGCAGTTGAATGTTATGTGTTAATTTACCTTACACAATTAAAGCAATCTGTATCCTTCAGTGCTCATAAGCATTTTAATTAATTTTTTTAAATAGTGTTAGAAAATCCATATTTTGTTAAAGTAAAATACTTTATGGTTTACCTATGTGATACATTGTCCTCTTGACCTTATATCTTGTTGCCAAAAGAAACAAATCTTTAAACTGCAATGCAAAAAGGAAATTATCAGGGGTGGATTTAGGCAGGGTCGTATGCCCTCTCTTAAATTTGCAAAGCATGAATTGTCCTCACGTTAAAAAACATTGCGATAGTTGTACCTCAAAATGTTTTTTTTTTTTAAGATTTAAGTTTGAAATTTTTAAAGATTGTTTTTTGGGATACGATTGCCTTCAAGCAATCTGTATACTTATACCGGTGTCTCAGAGCATTGCCCTCACGTCAATTGTTTTATTCTAAACATTAAGGAACATCTCAGATTCTTATGATTGTCTTGCTTTAAAAGGTAAAAACAAACAAAGGGATTGAACTTAAACAACTTTCCTATAATGTTCTTTTCATAATCTTTATGTTTGATAATTCCTTTGACTTATATGCTTGTTTTAAACAACACGGAAAATCAGAATTAAGCAGTACATGTATTTATATTTAGTATTTTTGTAAATTTAGAAACACATCAGAGGGAATTCCCAGTTTTGATAAAATGCGAGAGTTCTCTGAAGTCCGATAAATCTATTTCTGTCATTTGAGAACTGAAGTGGAGTTTTTCTTATATATTACCTTTATGAAACTGATATTTGAGATTGTACTTCCATACGTTCTTTCCAGGGTTAGTTTTGGAAACTATGTGCATGCGTATAGTTTTCTTAACTTCAAGGGGTTTTAGATTGAATGGTTGCTCTGGATTCCTATCAATTAATTAATTTATAACTCATGGGATCTTTTCTATGTATGTCTGCTATTAAAGATTGTTGTTGTTGCATAATATTCAATCATATGCATCATTTAAATTAAAATAAATGTAATCCTCATCGTAGAACACCCCTTCAGGTGAAATGGAGTCTTCCATATTATCGTTTCGAGTTGTCTCCCTTCCGGAAGTAACTTCCGTGGATTCTGAATCAAAACAACATGTCGACTATTAGCTCGTTCTGTCAATAAATGTTGGATTATATTAAAAACGATTGCATTTTAAACCGATAAATGTGTACGGAAAGGAGTCATGGTCACTGACCCAAAGGAAATTAAATATTTAAAGAGTTAGGAATGGGGTTCCTCCTAGAATTAACGTAGGAAAATAGGTGATAAGATACGAAGTAAAATACCTTCTCTCAGTCTGCGGCCCCTCAGTCTGAGTCTCAGTGACTGCTGTGGAAAGTAAACTGGGAATTGATAGTACAAAAATAAAACATAGGCCTGATTACATTGTCCATACACTTTTATCCGTGATTGGCTATTTTGTAACTATATTAAATGTGCAGTTGAATAAGTTTTGAATATTCAGCCTATTTGAAAACAATAATAAAAAATATAGGTCACCGATGAGTTAAAAAAGATAATTCACATTTAATGCCAAAAAATGTCATTTTTGCATCAAAGGGAGATAATTTGCGGCTTTTTCAATGATATAAACATTTTAAAAGTCATCTGGGGCCAAACCGAATCGTTTTTTTGGGGTTGATTTGTGTACCATATCATAAAGTAATAACTAAAAGTGTAATAAATAAAATTTGTAATAAAAAAAATAAATGTTTAATTTTTTGCTGAAATTTGTGTACCCACGAGCCACCAGAAAAAAGTATGGCCAGCATACCAGCCTTATTTTAGGTGATATAGGAGAAAATTGTTAAGTGCGACCAGCATATTGTCAATCTATTGTTTTAGTATACATTTTGTAAATCATGCTTGTATAAGTGTTCCATTTTATGTATTTTTCCATCAAATGAAAATACATGTAATAAAAAAAATCTTGTAATTGTTAATAAATATATTGCACATTTTATTTTTCAATTATGAAATGTCATAAAATATGATTAGTTGCTCAAATATATTGATTATATTGCTCACCATACACATGTATAAATGGCCTTCTTTTACTTTAGACAATGCAGTACTCTAGGGTTTTGGTTAAGGTTAAACTTTGGGATTAGTAAGGTCTTTGTTGGGTAGGTTTAGTGTTAAGGAAAGGCTGCTAAAAGAAATAGAATTAGGGGTATACTAAAGAATACAGATAGAAATAATCTCACCGCTTATTATTTAGTTAGCTTCACCAAAAGTTAAAGAAGGCTGTTTTTTAATGTAAAAATTCGTTGTTTGGTCACAATAAAGCAAATCAACAATAAGAAAACCATTTTTGTCCATAAAACATTGTTAACATCATTCGATATCATCTAAAACACTGGTATTACAGAATCCTTTATCACATAGAACATTACAGAATCCTTTATCACATAGAACATTACAGAATCCTTTATCACATAGAACATTACAGAATCCTTTATCACATAGAACATTACAGAATCCTTTCCCACATAGAACATTACACTTTCAATCATGATCATATGAGCTGCGTCTGATAACAATTGACCTTATACAAATGAATACCAATACATCTGTTGACCTGGTTGATAAAATACATGTGGACAGTGTGTAAATGTAACTGTTGTAGTAGGAAAATCTACAAAACAAAAGAAAGTTCATCTTTTATTCCTTATTTGAATGTACCCAAATTAATCAGTTTATAGATTTTAAAGCATTCATACAATGGCATATGGAAGCTTTATCAGACAGAGGTCATATGTCATATAGAGAGAAACAAAAATCACTATTGGACTATTTTTGATGGGTGTTTGAGGAATCCAGACATGTATTACCTTTCTCTCTCCTTTTCTGTGTGCATCTTTTGATTGAGAAACTGGACTAAATATATGTTGTTTCATTGTGAAAAGATACTGATTGGAATCCTATTTAAGCAGGATATATCTCTCAGTTATCTGATGAAAGCCAAAAATAATGAAATTTGAACATAATGGGAAAATATAATATTCGTGTATCAAAGTAATGGGTGGGTATTTTTTTGTCTTCTTAAATGGCTATTGCAAAATGTATATTGAAAATCATTTGCTGTATATTGAAAATCATTTGCTGTTTACTGAAAATCATTTGCAGCTGAAAATAACATATTGTCATACACATGATTGGTCTTATTCAAGATAAACGCTTGATATTCATTGAATGAAAATTAGAATAATTAGAATACACAAAATATGTATATATTCATTGGGCTTTTAATATTCTTAATGTTATGTATTTATTGGATAAGGTGTCGGTAAATTCTTTGTTCATCAATAATGCCCTGTTTTTGATTGGAGACAATTGAGTTACAAATATATTTGAAGATAACAAATATGTATTAATATGCATACTCAGTAAATGGAAAAAATTGTCTTCATTACTAATTAACTTGCGCAATATAAATGTAGATGTCAGAGAAAAATAGATGCTGTAATTAATCATTGCTTTACTAGTAGACACATACATGTAGATAAGTTTAGTAGTCAAGATTGGGAGGATTTATAGCTGAAATTGATTTAAGTGACCTATTGTATTATAAGGTATTCTAACTGTTCAATTTGTATTTCAGCTTCTAGTTTATGAAATAGACCTTTGCTAATTACCTTAGTGTTAAGTGTTCCTTGAAATTGTGTTTAATATATGTAAAGGCCTATCATTTATATGTAAAGTGGCAGCTAAAATTTGTCTTTAAGGCTACCTCATTCTTAACTGTGATTCTGGTATGTTTTTTATGTACAAAAGTGCTGAATTCACAAATTTTAACGGTAGCCTACCTTTATAAAGAAGAAAGTTTTACCTCTTTTTTTTTTATTCCATCTAAAACAACCAAATTGATTTCAGATAGACTGATTGATTTGGTGTAACATAAAGGGAAATTTAATTAAATCATGATAATAACTCCTCCAAATGTGTACATTAAGTTTATAACATAGAGTTTAGGTGGTAATCATTGATGTTCTTGTGAAATTGCCCAAAAGAGAGGCAGTGTGTATTTATTTTTTCCCCTTCAACTACTATGATCAATATTATATAAACTGTTAAGACATTGTATGTTTCTCTCCTTATAAGGAAAAGTAATAAGATCCTTGTTAAGGATCAGATGGTCAGATGAGATGAATATAATTTACCTGTGAAAATGTGCAAACATAATTTATTGCAGATTTTGTTCTGTATGCAATATTGATTTAAAAGATGGGAATAAACATTTAACAAATTTGAAATTGTAGTAAAATATTAAAGAAAATTCCACTTGAGTGAAAAAAAATTGATCAAGAGATATTCAAAGTTTCCTGTCTTGTCGATTTTCAAATTGTACTAAAGTGCACCATAAATTATGTAATAAGCATGTGGTTACATTTTTATATTAGAAATTATACTGTTAAGTCATTATTTTAGGTGGAGTTCTAACTTTTTGTGGACTTTGTAATTAAATATTACACACCAATTAAAACCTTCAACAATATACAAATTTCCAATGTAAAAAAAAAATTAAAAGTAGTTAACCATATCAATGAAATACACTTTTATATGAAACCACAAAAATTTTTAACTGGACAAGAAACGAATGACATGAAAAAAAAAATTGAATTACTAACTTTTTTTTTAAATTTTCATTAAATCATTTGTAAAAAAAGCTCAGATAAATTCAAACATTAGTTGCTGACATATCATTTCAATAATATAATGGATTTATTGTTTGTATATGTAGAATTATCTGTGAATTCATAGACATGTGCCTTTATTGTAATATCATAAATTTTGTTTGTTATTAGTAAAATGGAAATAAATATTGTTAACACAATTCTCGTTATTATTTATGACAAATGTTTTATTTTATGTCTTGATTTTGATTATTGTATTCTCAAAAGAGTAAAAGATCAACTCAACATATCTCTTGTGTCAAGTGTATGCCTCTGTTGCCTCTTAAGCAAGCAGTGGGTATATTAAGGAGGAAGTACAAAAGATACCAAAGGGACAGTCAAACTCATGGATAGAAAATTAACTGACAACGCCATGGCTAATAAAATGAAAAAAGACAAACAGACAAATAATAGTGACATGACACAACATAGAAAACTAAAGACTAAGCAATACGAACCCCACCTTAAACTTAGGGTGATTTCAGGTGCTCCAGAAGGGTAAACAGATCCTGCTCCATATGTGGCACCCGTCGTGTTGGTTATGTTATTACAAATCTGGTTAATAGTCTAATTCGGTAGGTCACCTTCGCGAAAAGGGAAGGGGATTGTAGTTAAGACATAAGGAAATTATCCGATATCATATGTGAAACGGTTATTTCCTAACGGTTAAACAACTCGTGATGGCGTCTGTAAATTTAACAAAGGGATGATTTCAACTTCACAGTTTGGAACTCGTGGTTTAATAGCTTCCTTGTGAGCAGCAACTCTCTATTAAGGAAATACAAACCCGGGAATATCGTTTTAATTGGGAGATATAAACTCCGTATGCAGGCGCTGCTGGAATGTATTAAGTGTTACCTGTGACCGTCTATCTGTCCCATTTTTAGCTCACCTGGCCTAAAAGGCCATGTGAGCTTTTCTCATCACTTGGCGTCCGTCGTCGTCGTCGTTAACAATTTTTCAAACATCTTCTCCTCTGAAACTACTGAATGGATTTGAATGAAACTTAAAATGATTGTTCCTTAGATTATCCTGCACAAAGTGTGTGCTTCGATTTTTGATCCGTCAAAAAACATGGCCGCCGTTACTTAAAAGAGGGACGAAAGATACCAAAGGGACAGTCAAACTCATAAATCTAAAACAAACTGACAACGCCATGGCTAAAAATGAAAAAGACAAACAGAAAAACAATAGTACACATGACACAACATAGAAAACTAAAGAATAAACAACACGAACCCCACCAAAAACTAGGGGTGATCTCAGGTGCTCCGGAAGGGTAAGCAGATCCTGCTCCACATGCTTAAAATAGAACATAGGGGTCAAATGCAGTTTTTGGCTTATATCTCAAAAACGGAAGCATTTAGAGCAAATCTGACTGAGGGTAAAAATGTTCATTAGGTCAAGATCTATCAGCCCAGAAATTGTCAGATGAATCAAACAAACCATTGTTGGGTTGCTGCCACTTAATTGGTAATTTTAAGGAAATTTTGCAGTTTTTGGTCATTATCTTGAATATTATTATAGATGAAAATAAACTCTAAACAGCAAAAATGATCAGCAAAGTAAGATCTACAAATAGGTTAATATGACCAAAATTGTCAATTGACCCCTTAAGGGGTAAATGTCCTTTAATGACAATTTTTCACAATTTGTTCATCATATTTGCTAACTTTAAAAAATCTTCTCCTCTGAAACTACTGAATGGATTTGGATGAAACTTAGCATGGTAGTTCCTTAGATTATCCTGCACAAAGTGTGTGCTTCTATTTTTGATCCGTCAAAAAACATGGCCGCCCTTACTTTAAATAGAACATAGGGGTCAAATGCAGTTTTTGGCTTATATCTCAAAAACGAAAGCATTTAGAGCAAATCTGACATGGGGTAAAAATGTTCATTGCTAAGTTTTAAGTGTTTGTGTTTTGGTCTCATTTTCTTTATTTATAAACAGTAAGTCATATATATTTGTAATATTGAAGAATTGTTAGCTGTACATGTTTGCCTGGCATGGTTCAATATGTTCAATAAGGCATTGTTTACCAGGTGAGCGATTCAGGCTCTTGAGAGCCTCTTGTTATATGACCGCAAACAAATTTTGCGGTTGTATATTGGTATGACGTTGTCGTTGTCGTTGTCGTCGTCGACTTCGTCCGAAGACACATTATTTTCGCACTATAACTTTAGTTTAAGTAAATAGAAATCTATGAAATTTAAACACAAGGTTTATGACCACAAAAGGAAGGTAGGGATTGACTTTGGGAGTTTTGGTCCCAACAGTTTAGGAATTAGGGGCCAAAAAAGGGCCCAAATAAGCATTTTTCTTGGTTTTTGCATCATTTTGATACATTGTAATGGGATTTCACCCTATTTGAAAAACACTTCATAACATTACGAAAACTTCCAAAGCTGTATTTAGATAATAAATATTTTCGATAATATATGTTAAACTTCATCTTAGATTACAAAAGAAAATAATATATACATGAGTTACCTTCAAACAAAATATCGATATCTAAGACTGGTTCGGACTTTTCAAAATAGAAAACAATTGGCACAAAAAAAAAGAGAAAAAAGGACCAAAATCATACAGGAAGAATTGATTGCTAAAATATATAGAATAGTGGACACAAAAATTAAAAACAAATAGAGAAAAATGTCCTTTAAATTAAAGAATGAAGCAAGATAGACCCCATAAAGGCCCTAATATATGATTTGCTAAATTTATAAATAAATCTATATTACCTTGAAGTATGACAACCTTTTTAAACCTAGGTGAAAGAGAGAGAAAAGTGTTGAATTTTAATTTAATGTCCATGTATGTATTCTTTTAAGTGTAGCTTTTTGATATAAGTTATGTAGAATCCTTGAATTATATATTTTTTCGATTTATATTTATTTATTCTTATAAATCTTAATACAGTTCAAAGTTTCCGTCAAGACATGTTTCACTGTAAGTTCAATATTTATCAATTGGTTATAACGACATGTTTTAAGTACGAGCGTACCAACAAAAAGTCTGTCATATATTGGTATATTAGAAAACAAAAGCTAGATTTATGGACCGTAATTCAATGGCTAAGACTGTATTCATTAAATGGGCTCCTAATATGGCTTGAGTGATGAGAACAAAATAAGTATGACTTATGGAAAAAAATATTAATGATGATCTAACCCTTTTTTTCTGGGCAAAACTCAACATTCAAACTTTTCGTGATTTTCAACAGAGTTATAATGTCTGTCGCTGATGACGTAAAAATTAAAATGCAACTTAAACTCTCTGGTGTTTATGATTATATTGGAAGTTATCTTGTCGAATAGATTACGAATGTATGAGGGAAACAATGCAAAATGTCTACGAACTTTATCTCAAGAACATGGAAATATGATGCATAAAAGTCAAATTAAAAAAATAAATAAATATGCTTTATATAGTTATGAAAGGTTACCAGGATTATTATTTAATACGGCAGACTCATCAGTGACGCTCAGATCAAAATATCTATAAAGCCAAACAAGTACTAAATTGAAGAGTATTGAGGACCCGAAATTCCATAAAAATTGTGCCAAATACGGCTAAGGTTATCGATGCTAATCATCTATCTAGGATACGAAATTCTTGAGTATTCCGAAAAATACCCTCGGAGACGAAACGTCCACCACACTACACTGTTTACGTGAATGGCTAAGGTTTACTATGTAGCAGGCACAATTCTGCCCAAGATTCGGGGATGCGGACCACAGCTAATTATAGTTTGTAAACTGATGTGTGCGGAAAACGACTGATGCCAAAAGTGATGCGCTATAATATATCTAAGTAAATGAAAACCAAAAACTGAAAACAATATATAATTTAATCAACAAAATACCACTTTTATTATCATATGCCAAAAGTAATTAGAAATGGAGCATTCAATGACTTCAAATTAACTCGTACTATAGAGGCATGTAGCAAATGCACTATCGTACTATGGAGGCATGTAGCAAATGCACTATCGTACTATGGAGGCATGTAGCAAATGCACTATCGTACTATGGAGGCATGTAGCAAATGCACTAACCTATTCGATCCTTGGTTGGAAAGCCTGGCTTTCCTTAGTTGGACTGGATGTCAGTCCTCAGAGAATTCAAAATATGAATCTAAAAGTAGTTATATAAAATATGTAAATTTCTCACCGAAGGAAACCAAAGAATTTGCAACGATGCAAATATAAAACTTTACAATACAAATAAATATCTTAAACCAATGAATTAAAATAGCAAAAGCTATGTAGTTTAACAAATATATCCTTAATAAGCTTCATGTAAATTAATTAACAATGAAATACATCAAATGTGAAATTTAGAGTTTTACCAAAGGGAGCTAAAAATTAACTAATAACTGTGTCTGCTACAACTATAAAACAAGTGTATGTTGACTTTATTGTTAAAAACAGTACTTTATCTTATGAACGTCTTCAAATATGTACTGCTTTGTACTATTATCTTCTGCATCTATTCGCCGATATGCTTTCGTATGCCGTTACCTTAAGTACAAGACCTCGTGTTTGAACTTTGGATATCGCCCAATATCGAAATAGTTTATTCTTAAAGATCAAATTAACTACAACAAATATAAATGGAGAGTTGTCTCATTGGCATGCATGTCAAATCTTCTTATAACTTTTGAAAATATGCAGTGAATTTTAGATTAGTTCTGTTGATGATGGATGGTTAGCTTCAAGAGGGATCTTTTATTCTATATTCAAGACGGCGACGAACAAATATCGATCACAACATATATCAAAATATCATTGTTAATTTTCAATAAAAATCACAAGGAAAGAATAACTAGACTATAGTAATATGTTTATGGCATGAGCAGGTGTGTACATGTATTGAAAAAATATTTATTAACCATTTTTTATTTAACTCCTTCAGATGTATTTGATAAGTCTAAAAATATGCAATCACTATTTATGTTCTGATATTGTATAATCGTCATTTTCTCATGTCATATTGAGAGACAAAAAACACTACTGGATTATTTATAAGTGGTGTTTGTGGAATTCTTACCGGTGTATTACCTAGCTCCCTCTCTCTTTTCTTTATACATCTTTTTATTGAAAGCCTGTTGTCAAAACTTATCGTGTTTCATTGTGAGATGAGTTGGATTGGAATCCTTTTGAAGCAGGATATTTTTCACAGTTTCCTGATGAAAGCCAAACATAATGAAATTTAGACATAAGGGAAAAATATACTATTCGTTTACTGAAAATCATTTGCAACTAAACATAACATAATGTCATACACATGATTGGTCTTATTCAAGATGAACGCATGATATTCATTGAATGAAAATAATAATTAGAATACATGATATATGTATATATATTGTTTGGGCTTTTGATATTCAAAATGTTATGATTTTATTGGATAAGGTGTCGGTAAATTCTTTGTTCATCAATAATGCTTACTGATTTCCTTGTTTTTGATTGGAGATAATACTGCTACTAATAAATTTGAAGATATCAAATATTTATTAATAGTTATCCAAGGTACCAGGCTTATAATTTGTTACGCCAGACGCGCGATTCGTCTTAATAAGATTCATTAGTGACGCTCAGATAAAAAAAAAGTTAAAACAAGTATTAATAACATTAACGGTACCAATTTTTCTGCACCAGATGCGCATTTCGACAATACATGTCTCTTCAGTGATGCTCGTGGCCAAAATATGTAAAATCCAAAGCTTATATAAAAGATGAAGAGCTATAATCCAAAAGTTCCAAAAAGTATAGCCAAATCCGTGAAAGGAATCAGAGCTTTGCACGAGGGAGATACAGAGCATTGAGGACTTTTAAAAATATGTATACTCAGTAAATGGGATTCATTGTCTTCATGACTAAATTACCCAATATGAATGTAGATGTCAGAGAAAAAATAGATGCTGTACTTAATTATTGCTTTACTAGTAGACACATACATAAAGATATTTTTAGTAGTCAAAAATGGGAGGATTTTATTCTGAAATTGATTTTAGTTACCTATATTGTTTGATATGAGATCACCCCCAGTTTGTGGTGGGGTTCATGTTGCTTAGTCTTTAGTTTTCTTGTGTTGTGTCTTCTATACTAGTATTTGTCTGTTTGACTTATTATCTTTAGCCATGGCGTTGTCAGTTTATTTTCAATCTATGAGTTAGACTGTTCCTCTGGTATCTTTCGTCCCTCTTTTATCTGTTCAATTTATAATTCAGCTTCTAGTTAATGAAACAGACCTTTGCTTAATACCATAGATTGAATGTTCTTAGACATTTTTTTTAATGTATGTAAGGTCTATGATACGCTTTAATACAATTTGACAAACGAGTTAAACTGGTTTAGCGCTATAAAACCAGGTTTAATGCACCATTTTCTACATTTGAAAATGCCTGTACCAAGTCAGGAATATGACAATTGTTGTCCATTCGTTTTTGATGTGTTTTGTCGTTTGATTTTGCCATGATTATGGACTTTTCTATTTGATTTTCCTCTGAGTTCAGTATTTTTGTGATTTTACCTTTTCATTTATATGTAAAGTGGCAGCTAAAATTTGTCTATAAAAATACCTCACTCTTAACTGTTATTTTGGTATGTTTTACGGTAGCCTAACTTTAAATAGCAAAAAGTTTGACATATTTTTTATTCCATCTAAAACATTGAATTGATTTCAGATAGACTGATTCATTTGGTGTATAATAAAAGGAAATTGAATTACGTCATGATATTAAAGGGGCACTAGCTACGATATATATAAAAAAATAAAGTATGATTTTTTTTTAGATCAATCATTAATCAAATTGGAATAATGAAATAATACTTTGCTTTTAGCAATCAATTTCCTTTAATTTTGTTGAAATAAGCGATTAAACATAATTTTTGACTGATTCACTTGCAAGTGAAAACGTCATCATCATTCTAACCGGTATTCATGTGAACTTCAAGTTAACCCCTAGCTAGAGATTGACAACGCATGCATTGTACGTGTACTGGTTATTTAAAGAAAAAGAATGTCAACAATGAAAGTGAAACTACGGTAAATCATTTGATTACTAATTCGATGCACATAAAATCATTCTTATATGGTTAAAAACAATGAGAAACATCTATTTTTAATCTATAAAATAAAATCAAACAGACCTATAAAAATGCAATTGCACGTGTTGGTTTAATCTATTCGTATCTTTATTTTTGTTTACATCGCTTATATGGTCATCTGAGGTCAAATCGATAGTTAATTAGATAGCGTCTGGACTGAAATACACACGAAACGAACCTATATATAATCTACCCCATGCTCTGTAAACTGTTTATTTTATACTTTTGATAGTTTGGATAAATGTTTTACATTGTTATAAACCAAATATGAGAATTTAAGTCAAATCGGTTACAATGAATTTGACAGCTAGTGCCCCTTTAACTCTTCAAAATGTGTACATAAAGTTTATAACATATAGTTTATGTGGAAATCGTTGATGGTCTTGTGAAATTGCCCAAGAGAGAGGCAGGTTGTATTTATTTTTTCCCTTCATCTACTATGACCAATAATTGTTTTCTTCTCCATATAACGTATGTGATTGTATTAGGCAACTGTTGACACATTTTATGTTCCTCTCCTTATAAGGAAAAGTAATAAGATCCTTGTTAAGAATCACATGGTCAGATCAGATAAATATAATTTACATGTTAAAATGTGCAACTGTTTCTGGCTGATTTTGTTCTGTATGCAATATTGATTTAAAAGTTGGGAATACACATTTTTAATATATCTGAAATTTGTAGTGAAATTTTTGACAAGATTGAGCTTGAGTTGGTTTAAAAAAATAAATTATAAAGAGATTTTTAAAGTTTCCTGTTTCTCGTTTGTCAAATTGTACTTATTTAAAAGCACATCATGAATTATGTAATAAGCATGTGGTTATATTTTTACATTAGAAATTATTCTGTGAAGTCATTACTACAAGTGGAATTCTATTTTTTGTGGACTTTGTAATTAAATGGTGACGCACCGATAACAAAATACAAATTTCCAATGTAAAATAAAACCAAACATTGTCACCCGTATCAATGGAATACAATGTATTAATGAAACCACAAAAATTGAAACTGGACAAGAAATGAATGACAATCATAAAAAAAATTGTAAATTACTAACTTATATAAAACAAATCATTAAATCATTTGTAAAAAATGCTCAGATAAGGCCACAACGATTTAATTTCTTGATCTACGGATTTTTGGACTCCAAAATTTGGGGCGAGCAAGCGATTTGAAAATTTTAATGAAAAAATATTTAATTTGCAAATTTTTGAGGCTTGAAAAGTAAAGGCGAGCGATTATAATTTTTTTTGTAAACATAAAATAATAGGTTTTGGCAATATTAAAACTTGATTTATCACTTGTACTTTGACATTTCTTTAATTTCTGAAGTATTTTTTCCCTGTTCACCAAGAAATAATTAAATCTGGTCTATGTATGTGTGACTGACAATGAGACAATTCTCCATCCAAGTCATAATCATTTTGGGGGCAACCCCTTAATGTTATAAATATCCCTTTTACATGTTTTATGAGGGATCAATATAAGTTAGTTATAATATATTTGTTTGTACAGAAGGGCTCATATTTTCTCATAGAACTATATATCTATCTGGTATTAAATGGTCAAAACATGTCCAAAAATTTAGTTATATTCCTGGACTCTAACCATGTTAACACATTTACTTTAACAGTTTAATATTATTCAAAATAAGTGGACCCCTCTTTTAGAAAAATTTGTTTAAAATATGATGTGACTCTCCTCATTTTGAGTACAAAATTCTAAGTGTTCAAAGGTTTGGTATAGAAGAACTATACAAATCCTTGGTATTTCTATTTTCTTTTCTACATCAGCAAAATGACCCCTTGTCTGAGAAAGGGTTGTTCTCAACCTGATAATAACAAACACAGGTCAAAGTGCAACCTTTTACACAGGGCTTTGATACAGACTAAAACAGCAAGCTATATTAGGACCCCAAAATTATTAGCGTACACAATTCGAACAGGAAAACCAACGATCTAATTTATATATCCAAACGGGAAAATACCAATGAACAACATCAACAAACGATAACTGCTGAACGACATTCACCTGAATCAATCAGGACAGGTGCATAACCATGCAGCGGCTATGGATAGTTTTGTTTCGCCAGCATAACAATATAATTGCAGTTGAAGGCAAATCCTATCCTATCCTATTCTAACAACGAACAATTTTTGATAGGGAATATAAGTAAGGGGGAAAGAAACCAATTTTTTGTTCTTCACGGAAATACCCGCTGTTATAACTTTTTATCGGAGCACTCCAGGTTTCATGCTGAAACAAATATTCTCACAGATATTTACACAGTGTGGTGGGGTGCTTTTATGTTTAAAATCGTTATATACAGGTTAGACTGTGATTTAAAAACAAATGTTGATATCTTCTTATAATATTTACAAAAAAACGGTGCGGGAAATGGACATGATTACAATTCCGGATGCAGGAAGCGGGAATATAAAAACAATAAAAAAAATCTGTTTTGAAAAAAAAATAGGTGCGGGCGGGTCCGTCGAACAAGGGATCAAATTGGTGTGGCCTAAAAACAAACATTAGTTGCTGACATATCATTTCAATAATATAATGGATTTATTGTTCGTATTTGTAGAATTATCTGTGAATTCATAGACATGTGCCTTTATTGTAAAATCATATTTTTTGTTTGTTATTAGTAAAATGGAAATAAATATTGTTAACACAATTCTCGTTATTATTTATGGCCAATGTTTCATTTTATGTCTTGATTCGGATTATTGTATTCTCAAAGAGTTATACACCAACATAACCAATCTCTTGCCTCACTGCTTGATATTCAGGAAGTAATCAATAAATTATTCTATTTTAGTAGGTTTCAGAATGACTTCCTTCATAAAGATAAGTACAAACAATTGTTCTGTTGTTTTGTTTTTAAAATCTGACTTGTTTTAAGTTAATTATGAAATATGTATCCCTCTGTTTTCTCTTATGCAAGCAGTGGGGATATTAAGTGTTACCTTTGACCAATTTCGAGTCAGCACTCTTAAGCTACCCTCATGCAAATTTTATCAAACACATACACAAAACTAAGATTAGAAGACAGAGTTCGAACTGGGGTAGTGAGGCATTTACCATTCTAAATTAATGCCCCTGTTCAACTCGAAAATTTGCTCAGATGGAGCAGGGGCATTTGTTCTTATTTTCTTTAAATTCTTATTTCAGTTTTTAAGGGTTAAACAGTTGTTGTTTTCATAAAAGCTGTAGAATTTATATTTAGAAAAAGAAATTACAGAACAATAAGTTGTCACATAATTTAGAATTGTTTAGTGAAAGAACGTCATCTATATAGCGGAATAAAGAAATCCTAAAGGGGTCATGTTGACTTATTTGTAAATCTTACTTTGCTGAACATAATTGCTGTTTACAGCGGGTTGTCGGATTCAAATTTCCTTAAAATTACCAATTCAGGGGCAGCAACCCAACAACCAGTTGTCGGATTCATCTGAATATTTGAGGGCAGATAGATCTTGACCTGATAAACAATTTTACCCCTGTCAGATTTGCTCTAAATGCTTTGGTTTTTGAGTTATAAGCCAAAAACTGCATTTTACCCCTCTGTTCTATTTTTAGCCATGGCGGCCATCTTGGTTGGTTGGCCGGGTCACGCCACACATTTTTTTAAACTAGATACCCCAATGTTGATTGTGGCCAAGTTTAGTTTAATTTGGCCCAGTAGTTTCAGAGGATTTTTTGTAAAAGTTAACGACGGACGACGACGACGACGGACGACGGACGATGGACGCCAAGTGATGGGAAAAGCTCACTTGGCCCTTTTTAGGTGAGATAAAAATATTGATATTAAGTGTATCGTTTAAAAAACTCTAAAACACGATTTAGTGAAAATCATATGTTCCCAAGCTAACACATAATATGTTCATGATATTATTGACTGGTTATTTATATGTTTTTCAAAAATATTTACCAAAAAATATTTTAAAGACATTTTTTTACATCAGAAATTATGCATTAATGATATTTTAACAATAATATTTCGTCCCAATGTTTGATTGCTAATATAAACAGATTTTTTGTAAATATTTTTTTATAATGAATAATAAATATTCTTTGCTGATGTTTTTAAAACGTTAAATAGACAGTTTTATAAATGAGAAGAATTGTATGTAAAGGAGATATTTCTTTGCAATATTCAATCAATATCTGATGGACATTTTTATATAACATTTAATATATATATTTTTTAGATGTGTAAAAGAAATATTTATAAAACAGTTTTGATTTACATCTATGTAAAGCATAGGTTTGATGTATAATAAAATGTCTTTTTGATGTAACATCAATATACTTTTCTTGTCCTAATCAAAAATATAAAAATGGTAATATCTAATGTATATTTCAATAACATCATAACAATACATTTTTTCGATTTTATTTAGAAAATATTTGTTAAAGACTGTTTCATAATAGTTTTAAGATAGTATGTTTAATAGATATTTGTAAGATGTATGCTAGAAATGTTCTCCAAATGTTTGTCAGTGATATTTGAGTGAAGCACATGTTTGGTATGAAAAAAGAAATATTTTATAAACATTTTTACATAATATTTTTAATTGATATTTGTAAGATGTACGACACATGTTTTTCTTATGTTTGTTAGTGATATTTGTGTGAAGTCCATGATGTTTGATATGAAAAAGAAAATATTGTTTATATAATTTTTCAGATTAACATGAATGTCTCCTCATTTTTGATAGAAAAGTCTTAACAATTCTAATCTAACTTAAATAAAATTCAAATCACGTCAAAAGAAAAATTATCTAGCGAATAAAGATTGTGTTCTAAGAGCATTGAGGACCCAGTAAAAACTCAAAATGATAAAGTCATACCAAATAGGACTACGATAATCTGTGCCTAGAACTAGAAAATTCTTTGTATTTTGCCTAATTCAAAGTTTTTTAAACAGTAACAGTCTCCGGGACAAGTTTGCAATTCCGCTGAGTGCAAAAGTTGTCACCTTAATTTTTGGAGTTAAGTCAAAACAAAGTTGATAACTTGGTTGGTATTGGTTCCCTGATATTTGTCCTAAAAATTTTTGGATCTAGCACCACTGTTGAAAAAGTTATGCCCCTTTTTTCAACAATTTCCTCAGAGGAAAAGTACTTTTCCTCAAGGGAAATCAAATTTCCCTGAAGGAAAAAGATTTTTCCTCAAGGGAAATTGTTTTTTCCTCAAGGGAAAAAGATTTCCCTTAGGGAATTTGCTGCATAATTATTTCCTTTGAGGAAATTCTATTTCCTTTGAGGAAATTCTATTTCCTTAGAGGAAATTCTTTTTCCTTTGAGGAAATTTGCAGCTTCAAATTTTCCTTGGAGAAAATACTTTTTCCTGTGAGGAAATTTGTAGCTTCAAATTTTCCTTGGAGGAAATACTTTTTCCTGTGAGGAAATTTTTGACGAACACTTTTCCTTGGAGGAAAATTCAAGACAACAAATTTCCTCTAAGGAAATCATTGATCTTCAAATTTCCTCTAGGGAAATTTCTGAACATCAAATTTCCCTTAAGGAAATGTTTTTCCTCTATGGAAATTTCATAACAGTACAAACAGTATTAATATATTTTCTCCTAGACTAAATTATTGATACAAAAGATAATTAAAACTTTAATACTGTAATACAAATTTTCATGGTGAGTATTAAACATACAAAAACAAAAGGCTGACTGTTTAGCATGTTTCAGACAATACAATAATAAGCAAAATGCTATGAATATCATACCATTTGTGATGTTATTAATATTGTGCTCATATTTGCATATTAAATAAAATAAACACTTTTCATGTCAAATTAACTTGTCTTCTGTTTCAGCTGCTGTGTATTCGACCCCCTACATAACAGTTCAGTGCATAAATAATTCAATCCACAAGACATCTTCCTTCAATTGGTTGAATAAATTTTGGCAACGTATGTTCTTCAAACATCTTCTTTGTATATTTGATATGATGGAGCCATGTACATGAATTGATAAAGCAGGTGTTTATTTCGACAACAAACATGACAAAGATACTATTTTTTTTCTTAATTTCTCCATAATCCATCAGTTAATATGAATGTAGGTTGTTACATTTTACACAATTGTGTTCTTTGATAGTACTCCATTTTGTTTATAGCAATTTTGTAGGATTTTTTCTATTTCTTTTTCCAGAAAAACACACAGTTGAGTTCATTTCACATTAATAATCCAATTAGCACATTATGTAGAAAAGTATTAACAATTAAGTTTCCTCTTCAGTATAGACCTGCAGGACCTGTTGATGATCATAAAAACCAAGATATCTGACCTATAAATACACAAAATAAAAAAAAAATGTTATAAATGGAGAAAAAAACAGCAATATAAATAAGCTTATTTTATCATGTTTTAATGAACATTTTGAGAAACTTTCATTTGATATTCTTACTTGTCATGCTTATGAGTTCTCTTATTTCAGTGCTTTGTGTCCAAGATTTAATATTCGTTGTTTAGTGCCTTGCAGTGATATTTAAAGTTGAGCCACTTGCAATAGTTGTTATAGAATGTTCATATGTTGTGTTAATATTTGAACCACTGTCCTATATTATGGTCAGGTTGAGTGCTCACAGACATGAGGCCTAAATTAATATATTGTTTGTTTCCCTAATCCCTATTCTGACAAGCCAGGTGTGGGTAGGTAGGTAGGTAAATAATTTTATTTTTCCCAAAAGCCTGAATATTATCGGATGATCCGGCAAGCCCGAAAATCAGAAATGAATAAAATAATATTTGGCTTAATTTTGACAATAAAATTTTATGAGTAGGGCCATTTTTGCAGGGTCGGTCAGGATTGAAGAAACAAACAATATTTTATATTAGGCATGATTTTTTTTTATTAATTGTTATTGACTTTGAACATGTTGAACTACATTGGATTGTTTAAATCTTTATATGTTGAGATCTTTAATGGATGACCTATAAAGGAAGTGTTTTCTCATTATTGAAGGCAGGCCCATGATTGGCCTTTAATTTCTTGCATCCGCTTCGTTGAACTCTGGTGGATAAGTCACTCATTTACCATACCACATTTTCTTATTTTTATATGAGTCATCATTCAAAGGCAATTTCTTTTATTACTGTAATTCAGAAATTATCGAAACTTTTTAGTAATGCGAATAATGTGACTGGGTGAGTATCGCAAAAATAAGAAATCATATTTTGATAACAGAAACATATATATATATATATATCATGTAACTATATAGATCTTTATGCAGATTTTTTTTGTAATCACAATAAGTTGTCCCTTCCCTGAAAAATCTGAATTTACAGTATATAGAAGTGGTCTTACCATTTAGGCCTTGTTGTATTCTGTTTATCTTGTTTTGCGCTCATTTCTATTGTAACTGTTTATATTTTTCATCATTTTTCTATATTTCTTGTCCTATAAAACATAAAAAGGGTAAAAACTATTATAAAACATCAGTTTGTGTTTTTCTTTATATTCAGTTATATTTAAAAAGAATGGAATATTTGTGCTATTTCATTTCACAAACTTTTTGCCAGTCATGACTTTCAAAGACTTTCACCCTGATCAATAGTTTAAAAAACAAACATTCCCATACTTTTTCTTTGTGTTCGTACTAATTTTTCATTTGACAACAAAGACATGATTCAACTATTCTTCTAAAATTTGTTTCGCTTGACTACGTTAAACTCTGAAATATTGTTAACAGTATAATCTGTATGTGTCTCACTTGTCAAAATTTCAAATTAATATATAAATCAGATAAAAAAGCTATGCATGGCTCAGCTTGATACAAACGTACAGGTTGAACCCAGAACAGTTGGGGCAAGTATGGACACAACATTCAAGCTCAATACAACTCTGAATTTTAAATTTGGATTGTGATTCAATAGTTGATGCAGCATAGGTTTCTGACACAGAATGAATGCGGTCCAAGTACTTAAATATTTTAAATTGACAATTAACCTCTAAAATGGTCCAATATTTAAAATCTCAATACATGGTTAGATGCAGCATATCAACATGATCAAAGAACCCCAATAATTCATTTTTTGGTGAAATCAATTAAAGTTAAATTTTGGACCTTTTAGAACTCAATGTGGACCAATTTGATAATGGGTCAAAATATCAAAAATCTTGATGAATGGTTAGATTCAGCATATCAAAGAGCCCCATATAATCAATTTTTGTTGAAATCAAACAAAGTAAAATTTTGGACCCCGATTTGGATCAACTTGAATTTGGGCTCATAATAAAAAAATCTAAGTAAATATTCAGATTCAGCATATTAATCTGAACACCAAGGATTTAAATATTGTTAAAATCAAAATAAGTTTAATTTTGGACCCTTTGGACCTTAAGGTAGACCAATTTAAACAGGACCAAAAAACTAGGAATCTAAATACACAGTTAGATTTGGCATATCAAAGAACTCCAATAATTCAATTTTCTATAAAATCAAACAAAGTTTAATATTGGCCCCTATTGGCCCCTAATTCATGTAATTCCTAAACTCTGGTCACAAACCTTGTGTTTGAATTTCATAGATTTCTATTACTTGTACTAAAGTTATTAAGGCCACACCAATTTGATTCCTTGTTCGACGGACCCGCCCGCACCTATTTTTTTCAAAACAGAATTTTTTAATTTTTTTTATATTCCCGCTTCCCGCATCCGGAAATGTAATCATGTCTATTTCCCGCACGAATATAGTTCCCTTTAATTATAGTGTATTTTTTCTTTATTTTTTTTCTTTCCCTTTCTTATTTATTTCTTAGCTTTTCTGGGGTGGAAATGAAAGAAGAGAGCTGAAATAAACTTTTGGATGTTTTATTTTAACTGATTTTAATAAGGAAAGAGTGATTAGGCCAGGTGCAAAAAGGTAATATTTACACTTTCGGAACATCTCTTGACTTGCCTATAGGGGTATGGATGTGTATTGGCCAAATTTGTATGATGTAAACATGCAATTTTTCTGAAAATTGCATATATTTTTGGACTTGTACTGTACATTACACACACAAAAAATTAGACAAAAAGATAGTCAATTTTTTTTTAATGCGACAAAACGTTATAAAGAAATGATAGAGAATTTAATTGTGGTCTCGGGCCATGTTCGTTGTTAGAATAAAGTACAAAGAACTTCTGAAGGATTTGCCTTCAACTGCAATTATATTGTATGCTGGCAAAACAAAACTATCTATAGCCGCTGCATGTTTATGCACCTGTCCTGATTGATTCAGGGGCCTGTCGTTCAGCAGTTATCGTTTGTTGATGTTGTTCATTGGTATTTCCCCGTTTGGATATATAAATTAGATCGTTGGTTTTCCTGTTCGAATTGTGTACGCTAATAATTTTGGGATCCTTTATAGCTTGCTGTTTGGTCTGTATCAAAGCCCTGTGTAAAAGGCCGTACTTTGACATGTGTTTGTTATTGTCACTGTGCTTAAACGGCTGTGGGTAACTTAAGTTACCCACAGCCCAAGATGGAGCCGCCTTGCGTCGGTTAGATACTTTTCTCCTATAGAATAACAATACCACGAATGCATCAATTAAACAACTGAATTTAAAAGTTGTATTAATCGTTTAGGGAAACCCCTAAACTGGAAAGGTGATTAAATTCTACAAAATAAACGATCACAGCACGATTTTAAAAAACACTTAGGCTGTCCGTAACTTCAAAACAACTTGTCCGTAACTTTTTTCATCATACCAATAGAGATGTCCGTAACTTTCAAAGAATCGACATACGCGGATGTAATGTTTAAACCGATGATAGAGATTGCATCGAATACATATTCACAAAACGAAGTAGATGTCTAGTATAATATAATTCATTGTATCGATGGAAGACAAAATTGGGAAAAATATGAAAAAAATCACGATACATCCGCAAAACTCGGGTTTCATTTTGTAAAACGTCGGGGTACCCAAATCGCCTAGTTCGGAGGGTTGTTTCCGATCATAGCAGATAAACTGTTGAAACATCATTGTTCGTTTTTATTTTTGAACAAGTAGACTACACAAGTATTTTTTACACATACATGTAGCATGTATACACTTACTGATTTTCTGCCAGCAACGACAAGGGTAGCGTGAATCCGGGATTTTGGAGGGGAACCCAAATTGCCCAGGCATGCAGTGGATAGACTATACGAGACTTAAGTGCACAAACTTTTTCCGTCTTTTTGAAAAAGCCAAAAACACTTTTCTCTCATCCCCACAAAAACAAATCCCATCAGCATTGACAGTAAAATAAAAGGGGTGTCAATCTGGACACACTGGGACGTTGAGCACGGTGATATTGCGGCACCCTGGCCAAGATTTACAGTAAACGGGAAAACTTTAAAAAAGGACATTTTGTATAAATGAATAAACCTAGTTTTAAAGCTAGCTGCATATTTCATTTGTATGCAAGTTGCATTAAATCTCATTAAACTGAATAAAACTAAAAGATACAATAGGTAAAAGTCAGTGACAATAAAAGGAAAAGAGCAGTCAACATAGTGTAACAATTCGACATAGTTTATAAAAATATAAATAACTACGTAGGACAACAGGATAATTTAATAGTCTAACAACCCCTGATAACATACAAAGAGAGAAAAAAAAAACATACTAGGAAACATATTCAAAAAATCATAACACTATAACTAACTGGTGGGATGTATAAATACCGAGCCGCGCCAAAGAGTATTCATCAAAATAACACTATAACTAACTGGTGGGGTGTATAAATACCGAGCCGCATCAAAGAGTATTCATCAAAATACACATAGAAAGAAACAGAGGTGAAGGTAAACCGCAAACATATAATTAAACTCAAAACATTAAAGAGCCACGGTATGGAAAAGCCTTGGTCTGACAAGCGAAAAACGTCGATAAGACGCACATCAGTAAATAAAAGTTCAAACCATAACCAGGATGGAGTACCACAAACCCCACATAAAACTTCTGTGGTGTAAGTATGATGCGTTAATAAAATCACATTTGGTGGGGAATGAGTAGTATAAACGGCCGCGAAGGTTACAAATATGATGTTAATTGTCTTCTAATTGTTGAAATTATAATTCTTAAAATTTTAAATCAAAAGTTACCCACATCTAAAAATAAAGTTACGGACAGCCTGCTTAGTTTCGATAAAAAAGTTACGGACATCTTATGCATTTTTTAAAGTTGACCTTGCGCTTTAGTGAACTCTATATTAACAAATTTATGGTAATTGTTAGTCATTTATTTATTCAATAATCCTATAAATATTTACATTCTGCATGAAAAACGTCGCAAAAGGTACATTTTGTATGAATTAAATATCAACGAGTTTAAAGTCCGCCATCTTGGGCTGTGGGTAACTTAAGTTACCCACAGCCGTTTAAGCACAGTGATTGTCAGATTGAGAACAACCCTCCCTCAGACAAGGGGTCATTTTACTGATGTAGAAAAGAAAACAGAAATACCAAGGATTTGTATAGTTCTTCTATACAAAACCTTTGAAAACTTTAAATTTGGCAAAAAAAGAGGAGAGTTACATCATATTTTAAACAACTTTTTCTAAAAGAGGGGTCCACTTATTTTGAATAATATTAAACTGTTAAAGTAAATGTGTTAATTTAACATGGTTATAGTCCAGGAATATTACAAAATTCTTTGACATGTTTTGACCATTTAATACTAGATAGATATATAGTTCTTTTAGAAAATATGAGCCCTTTTGTACAAACAAATATATTATAACTTATATTGATCCCTCATAAAACATGTAAAAGGGATATTTATAACATTAAGGGGTTGCCCCCAAACTGATTATGACTTGGATTGAGAATTGTCTCATTGTCAGTCACACATACATAAACCAGATTAAATTATTTCTTGGTGAACAGGGAAAAAATACTTCAGAAATTAAAGAAATGTCAAAGTACAAGTTATAAATCAAGTTTTATTATTGTCAAAACCTACTATTTTATGTTTACAAAAAAAAAAAATATAATCGCTCGCCTTTACTTTTCAAGCTTCGCCTCAAAAATTTGCAAATGAAATATTTTTTTATTAAAATTTTCAAATCGCTCGCTCGCCCCAAATTTTGGAGTCCAAAAATCCGTAGAACAAGAAATTAATTTGGTGTGGCCTAAGCGAAAACTAAATGTCCTGGGACAACGACGACTACATGATAAAATTGAGAATGGAAAAAGGGAATGTGTCAAAGAGACAACAACCTGACCATAGATTTGAGGGTTGGAATCCTTTTCTTTTACCGAGCAATGCATTTGAATGGGAGATATAGTTGGAACCCCTCTTTGCTCTTGGTTGGGACCCCCCTTTTAAAATGGCTGGATCCGCCCCTGAGAAGCATTATAGAAAAATCTATAAGCTTTAACTCAAAATAAGGATCATTTTATTTTTAAAGGGCAGGCACAGATCCAGAGGGGGGTTCAAGGGATTGGAACCCCCCTTTTTTTGGATAATCAATGCATTTGAATAGGGACATGTAATTGGACCCCCCCCCCCCCCTTTTCCCCTTTTGTCCTGGGTTAGAATCCCACCCCCACCCCTTTTTAAAATGACTGGATCCGCCCCTTAAGGGTCTATAATTAAGTTTGACAACATCAGACGACATACTACTTTATCAAAAAAAAAATGCCACATTTCATCCAATTTAATTTCATCCCTTACTTGCTACATGTATTTCATCCATAATATTTAAAGAAATAAATTTGGGAGGAGTATGATTTTAATTTATGTTTAACATGTTTAAAGCTAACAATTTCAACTACATACATGTATCAAGATTTGATCCTACATTATTTAAATATTGAAAAAAATTGCTTTTTAAATTTGGATCTATATATAATTGTGAATGTCACATGGATGTATTTTAATGTAAAGCATCTGAAAAATCATTAGCCGTCTCATATTTATTTCAGTTCTTCAAAAGGCAAATTTATATGAGCTTATGCTGAAAATAGAGATTTCTTATTAAGGAGAAATCCCTGCCCCCCTTTTTGTGTGAAAAATTTTGTTGATTATATAGGGAATCACAGAAACATGACTGAGGCAAGCATCCCCCATCTGAACCCCCCCCCCCCCCCCATGAATATGTTTTTTTAGCTTGTGTAGGTGTAAGTCAGTAAGGAGGCAACCATTTGATTTGTAGGCCGGGTGAAAAATGTGATTAATCTTGCTTTGTAAACTTGTGCTATAAATAAAAATTACCAATCCATTAAAAAATCCGTGAGCCCAATCTCATCCAGTGAAATAGATTATAGTCTGTTTTCGAAGTTATATGGAAGTAAGTTAGTAGTCCAGATAATTATGACGCATTGCAAGGCATTTT
Source organism: Mytilus edulis (assembly GCF_963676685.1). NCBI lineage: Eukaryota > Metazoa > Mollusca > Bivalvia > Mytilida > Mytilidae > Mytilus > Mytilus edulis. Next base: position 5,194,447 of record NC_092347.1, read on the forward strand.
TTCTAAGGAGAAGTGTAGAATGGGGGAATGGAACCAATAAATTGATCGGATCCGAAATGTTCTTCCCAGTAAAGAGGAGCACCTATTATTTTGTAGGTAATTATTATTAGTGTCGGTGGTCTCACAAGTAAATCAGAGTGAATATTGCATGCACATTAAAATTAGCAGAGAAGAGACAATTATCAACTTGTGTATTATTCATTTTCTCGCAGTTATTTACGGTAAATCAGCTATATAGACATAGGAAGATGTGGTGTATGTATATATATATATCCTGAGACTACTATAACACATGTGTTATAGTAGTCTCAGATATATCCGAAAACAGGTGTTTGGTTCTAGTACTATAGTGGCTATAGTATATGACTTTTAAATAACAATTATCAATTATATCTGTATTCTGTGGCGGGTCGAATGGGATGGAATCCGGGGTTGGCCTCCCCTAGCATTTTGTGAGCAATCATTGCATAAATGATAATCTCGGGAATCCTCTCAAGTTCCTATATACAAGGTGATAGGACGTTCCGTTGGAATAGGTTACCTGTGCATCAGGAAAAGTTTTAAGGCATAGCGTGAAAAGGTAACCTATTCCAACGGAACCGAACGTCCTATCACCTTGTATATAGGAACCTTAAAAATATGTGAATAGGTCGGGAAAAACTCTCTTTTGACACTTAGGTATTGCACTGTTGCATTACACACCAATCAAAACGCAAACAATATGGGAAAAGATAACTTTTTTACCTACACAATATATGAATAAGGTATACACTTTTGAAATCTAAATTATATGAAAAGGGTGGGGTAACCGTAGAAAACCAGCGGCAACGACACCCCTTATTTAATGGAGACATGTAGATCCGCCCATGATTTTACATGTAAATCAAGCCCCGGGTATTTGTTGGCATAACGGTAACCACGAAAGGGGGGGGGGGGGGGGGGGGGGGCTAATTAAAACACGAGGAATTATAAATATACAATTCAACAGGGGTAGAGTGCATCGAGGAATGGGAATTAAAATTGTCTCTTCACGATGATCGAAAAAAGTATCTTGCACGTTATTTTCATCATCTTGTCTGAAACACTCTGAATAATGAGCTTCAAGGCGAAAACAAGGCATGTGAAATACTAATAACATACACTTCTTTTTTTATACGTTGCATGGACAAACCCAAATCCCTCAACAAAAATTGCTTGATTCATGTCATATCAAATAAATTACAGCGCGGAAAGGTAACTTTAATTTAATATCAAAACTAAATTTTTGTTATATTTTTCAATAAATTTATAAATCTTAATTAGGCATGCGTTGCGTGAGTTCCATTTCATGAGACCTACACAGATTTCTATAAAACAAATCAAAAAATTATAAATACAGTTTTTCAATTCTTTCCGGCATAGATAAAAAAAAATATGTATATAATCTATATATACGATTTGGTTGAATTATTTCACTTCATTTTAATGATAAATCCTTTAGTTCTTAAATTTTTAATTAAAATGAATTTATCATTTTGATATCTAACGATAAACTTTTTAAATTGAAGTGACATGGTCAGTAACCTAATTAGTTGCATGGCTGATTACCATCTTACAGGTGACCCAGTATTTTTCCATATGACAGTAGCGTGTACCCTCGGGGTTATATCGGGGTGTGTATAACTTATTTTCTGGGGAACATCCTGTCCACGTGTAGTACTTAGCATATATTGCAACAGATGACATTAAACAAATTTTCTTTGTAGCATCGGAGGCAATTTCATGTTCGACCACACAAAATATTTCACAAAAAAGATATGATAAAATCAAAAGAAAAAGATAAAGAAATATTAACAAATAAAGGTGGAATTGAGTAAACGGGGATTCGTGTTTTTATGAGCTTATTTTCAGTGGACAACAACAAATGGAAGTTTTTAACGACCTTGTGTGACCTATAGTTGTTAATGTTTGTGTCATTTTGGTCTTTTGTGGATAGTTGTCTCATTGGCAATCATACCACATCTTTTTGACTGGCTATATACATGATATAATATATATAGCATGCACTTACACGGTCGGTCCAGTGGACATATTTCATACTAGATAACTTATACAGTAATTCTGTTTATATATATGAAAATTATTGTCCGATCTGATACACGTACCTATAATGTACAGAATTTTGAACAGCTTCAAATATATGGGGTCCGTAGAAACACCGCAAAGGACCTCCTTAGTGCACTAAGAACAAAAATGTGCACTAAGGACCTACTCCTTTCATAATTTTAAATTATATTTTTTCTAATGTTTTCTCGACACGTGCCTCAAAAAGTTGATTGTCACCTTTAGTATAATCGATAGCAATTCATGTTCGCTCAACCTTGGCCCGTGAATAATCAACTAGTATACTGATTAAACATGTATATGGTATTTCACATTGTTCTCTATTTTTTTTTCATTTGTTTGTTTTTGCCGTATTTATTCTGTCTGCTATATTTTTTTACTTCTAAATTAATAGCGTATTTTCAACTCTTTTCAGTTTGGGATTTTTTCATCCTTTTAATTTTAAAAAGACAAATAATTGTGAACACTTCACGGAAAAGTGAGGATTGATATTTGGTTGCTTAACGTCCAGTTGCCAATACTTCATTCATTTTTCTAATGTTAAGAACTATGCCATTTATCAATATTTCGATTTGAGCGTTACTGATGAGTCTTGTGTAGACGAAACGCGCGTCTGGCGTACTAAATTATAATCCTGGTACTTTTGATAACTATCACAGCAATGTTTTTAAACATGTTTAGGAAAGGAACATATTTCTGATTCGATGTTTATATACAAATGCATTACAAGTATAAATATGTATAGGTTGATGTTTAGTCCCTTCGATGTTTTAGACTGTAAATAAATTATGACCAATTTATTTCTGACATCTTCTTCATTTTTAACTTTTGTGGATAGGTGTTTCATTGACAGCCGTACCACATCTCCTTTCGCTTATTTTTGTTGTATATATTTTTTAATTCACTTTCCTTGTCTTTCAAAATATAAAGTAAGTAAGTAAGTAAGTAAATTGTTTATTATAGTGACATGTGTAAATCAGCATAAATTTGTACAAAATATAATTACATATATAATACACCCGGCCAATGGACCAATAAGTCACCTTTTACTGTTAGTTCAATATAAATGTGTTCTAATATCACGTGTCAATTGCCAATTTAAATTTAAATACAGATAATTATAGATTAAGAATTAACGATTGTAAAAGTTCATATATTATTCAACTAATGTTTGTGAAAAAGTTTAAGAATGTTAACTAGAGTAAACTGTTTGTTTTCTACGGAAAAGTGACGCTGCTAAGTATTTAGCTATTTTCCTTGGATGGTTCACCATTAGAAATGTTAATTTTCCCTGCTCATCTAGTTGCGTAAAGTCAGGCACCATTAATATCTCGCTAAAAACAGTTTGTCTGATATCATTATAAAATGTGCAGTTTATAAGAAAATGTAGCTCACTTTCAACATTTTGAGAATTACAAAATCGGCATAGTCTGTTTTCTACTGGTTCCCCAATATATCCTACCAGTCTCAATTCTGATCGGTAATAATCCGCATCTAAACTGGGCTAGCACAGATCGCTCGTGTTTCGTAAGATTTAGTTTTACATAGTGCTCTAGTTCGAAGTTTGTTTTAAAGTTTAAGTAAGATCGTAGCTTTGGTTTATTTATCAAGGACTCTCTCCATATATCACTGTAATAAGTTCGTACAATTTGTTCAAAAGATTTTAAATCACCATTGTTCTACTTTCGTAATAATGTAACATATTAAGTTTAGTGAAAATATCTTTAGTGTCACTACACCAATTGTTTGTGCAACGATCATAATCCATATTGAACACCACTTTCGTTAATCGGTCGTCTTCAAACGATAAAAGCCTATTCCAGTATCGAATAATGTTCACCCAATGCCGAAACTGACTTGGTATCCATCCAGTATCCCCATACAGTGCTAGAATTGGTGCAAATCTGTGAACGCCTAAGTAATATCGAATTGCTCTGTTCTGTACGTTGTCTATTGATTGGAACTTCCTATATATTTATTCCATTATTTTTATTTGATGCCGAAAATAAGAATACGAAGTTAAGGTTTATGTACCCTTCTGTAGCCATTTTTGTACGAAGTTTTCAAACCTCAATTGTATCAAAACTAAAGATATAATAAATAATAGAGATAGGCCATTTAGTACACGTTCCAAGGGGAAACTTGATGTAAAGCATTATTTTTTACTGTTTCATTGCATTTGATAGAAAAAGAGGACTTTGTGGCAAATAAATCAAGATTTTTATAGAAAATCCACAGCCTTTAATACAGAGATTTTTGTTATAAAATTTGAAACATAAATTACTCATTTGATTTTCTATGATGTGCTAGTGTTTATTTTTTACAAAAAGTTCTAAGTAACCTGTAAATTCCAAAACACCTCGTGCGGAGTCACTAAAGTCGAGCGCACCCTAACAGGTGTACTTGATTTTGGCCATATTTATACTTGTCTTAACCAATAACTACATTTATAAACTTGTTTTAAGGGAAATCAATGCTAGCACTGCATGCAATAATCCTATATCTATCAGTCATCAAATTGCCAAATATGAGAGTACAAGGATAAAGGCTCGTGGATTTTCTATAAAAATCTTGATTTATTTGCCACAAAGTCCTCTTTTTCTATTAAATGCAATGGAACAGTAAAAAATAATGCTTTGCATCAAGTTTCCCCTTGGAATATGTACAAAATGGCCTATCTCTATTATTCATTATATCTGTAGTTTTGATAACAATTGAAGTTTGAAAAGTTCGTACAAAAATGGCTACAGAAGGGTACATAAACCTTAAATGCTATAAATAAGCGAAGTAAAACAACCGTTAATAATTATGTATATGAGCATTATATCTATTTATAAAATATTTTAAATACAAGCAGACATACCATTTGTGACACCAATTTCATTTATTTCCAAATCTTAAAATCATACATTTCCGTTCTTTAGCGTTTCTTAATAATGGCAGAACGGGCTTAAGAGTCATATGATTAAGTTAACTAAATAATTTAGTTTTCCCACATCATTAGCGGATTTAGGGGGTTAAAGCGAGCCCCCCCCCCCCCCCACCCCCGGTTGAAAATCTTAAAATATTTTTTGTATTAACCATTTCTTGTTTTAATGTTATCTTTACTATAATTTGAATATCTAGCATTGAATAGGGTGACACGTTGTCGCTACACTTCTTTAAATATACACAAGTCATAATAACATTGGCCAGAGGGTGACTTGATAATTAGAGGACCAAAGGATTTAATTAAGACAATCCAAGGCTGCTATCTCTATATTTTATTATATATATCTTTATTAGCCTCCCTTAGAGTGATACAACAATTGCAAAACGGGTAGATACGATCTGTAATCAAATAATTAACCTTATAAAATTAATACTTAAAATTTTATTTAGAGTAACCATATGCCGGATGAACAAAAAGTGTGCCATTTATTGAAAAACATATGGTTTGGTATAACATGAAAACTTCTCTAGTGTTCTAAACATTTCTCACATAACCCCTCCCCCAAACCCCCACTTCAAGCTCTGGATCCGCGCCTGCCCATAGTGCTTATTACATTATAAAATAAAATGGTATTCATCTTCAATTGTTGAAATAAAGATGAATTGTTAAAAAAAAAAGCATTGACACCAGTTTAAAGTTATCGTTCATAGAAGACAGTTATGATTTATTCTATAATTCTCTTTTTAAAACGTAATATAATTTTACCTCTTGGAGTTTTTCTATATGTTACTTCTGTAATCAGATTTTGAAGAACCCCATGGACACCACATACTCTCAAATGTCTTTCAATGAATAATGATAGTATGTAAACTCTTGTGTTGTTAGTAAGGAAATGAAATATCAAAAGCATTTGTTTCTCAATTTTTATCTCAAAATAGGGTTCTTTAAATAAAAAAAAGCTTGCATAGCAATTTCCTTAAAAACTAAATATATATAACAAAGGCAAAGTTTTAAAACACAAAATTTATTTTTTATTTTTCTTTCATAAACTTGAATTTATACCACGCTAAAACGTTAGGTTAACAACCATTGATTAATCAATAAGTAACGATCAAAAGACAATTGTTTATTGGATTAGGTTGATTGAACATGATGATTCGGGAATCTGCAATAAAACCGTTGGTCACGTGGCGAGTGGCAGGCGTTGATTAAAAAGTCATTAACTTCAAAATTACAAAATCTATTGATACCTAACTTTATAGATTTGAGGTATTTAATCATATCCTCTTATATTCATGTTCGCTGTGATCTTAAAACATCGTTTTAGTGTCCTTAATGCAAAAACTTTCTTCTTAGTGCACTAAGAAGTCTTTTGCGGTATTTCTACACACCGAAATATATGGCCTTATTATTGGTAATATACCATATTAGTGTCACTAATGGCTTAACGTGTTACCAAATTAAAAAGAAGAAATAGGCTCAAAACCGCATTTTTAACTTTAGATTTTTTTTCAATCCCAAAATAGAGAAGAGGTCCGGTATACAGACTTATTAAAAAGTCCAGATGAGAAGTTTAACTTGCTTTTCTATTCCCGGCACTTTTAACTTAACCCATGCAAAAAAAAATTCAGTACCTGGTTACAGTTGCGCATTGACAAATTATAATCTTTCGATTAAATGATCTTAAATCTATATGGTCTTTATTTTAAAAGTTATAAAATCTAAATGTAAAGTGATCTAAAATGTTCAATATAAATGAGTATTTTCGCTGTGAAATGAATCTAAGGTCGTCTAAAAGTGTATACATGTGTATTTGACCCGACTACTGACTACATAGTAACCTATTCATTATGTACCTATAAGGGGGGTCTGAGCGGGACTCGGGACTGTCGAGGCGTATTTTTTGTAAACGTGACACATGAAAGTCAAATTATGAGGGAGGGTAGGAGGGGTACTGATCCCGAAATCCCGAGCTTAAAAACACGAAATCCCGAAATCCCGAAATCCCGGGCTTAAAAAACACGAAATCCAGAGGTCCCGAAATTCGAAAAAAGAATTATCGTATCCCGAAAGGGTCAATCCCGAAATCCAGAGCTTAAAAACACCCGATCCCGCAGTCCCGATAAAGGTCCTATCCTCCCTCAAATTATTGTGCCGTGAAAACGCGAAATGAAGTTTAGCGGGACATGGGAAATTACAAAAATAGCAGAATTGTTCACTTACATAGTGTACGCGGGATGGCATCATGTGAGAATCTAAAAAAATAAGTAGTAACTAAGCGGGATCCGTGAACAGAACCCCCAATGAGACCCCCATTAGTTGTGGCTTATTTTGGTCTTTTTAGTTAGTTTCCTTCCCCTACATTACTTGACCGTTTTTGTAAAACAACAGCACTCGAGGTCTGACAGTATTTTACCAAGAAATGCACAAAATATTCAAAAAGAAGGCCTAGAAAATTTAAATATTGGTATGCACACATACTCCCCTATCAGCACAGACAATTATATTTTTGTAAAGGCGCCAAACTCGTTTCTAATATTTATAATAGAACCGAAAAGAAAATGGAAATGGAAATGGGGAATGTATCAAAGAGATAACAACATGACCAAAGAGCAGATAACAGCCATAGGTCCACCGATGGGTCTTCATTGCAATGAGAAAATCCCGCAACCTGAGACTGGGGTGGATCTAGTCATATAAAGGAGGGGTTCCCAACCCAGGACAATTTTTTTTGTGGGGGGGGGGGGGGGGTGGTGTCCAACTACATGTCCCCATTCAAATGCATTGATCGTCCAATAAAGAAAGGGGGGTTCCAACTTCCAACATGTCCAACCTTCAGCCCCCCCCCCCCCCTGGATCCGTGCCTGTGAGGCATGCTTTAGCTTGCCATTAACAAAAATGTATACTAGTTGAGTGATAATGGACGTCATACTTAACTCTTCAATATAAAAAAAAGAAACTAAAATAAAAATCATACAAAGGTCACAAAGGCCATAACTTCTGGCTCCTGAATTAGGAAAAGTGCAAAATGCAGTGAGGATAAAAGCCTTTACTGTAAATTCCTGAAATTACAATTATATAAATCATCTCACATCTTTGTGCATTTCTTGAAATTGGTCATATTAATAAATGCATGCAATATTTTCAGAAAATTTCAATATATAGGCTTTTAAAAGTCAATCTTGTGCATGATTATCAATGATTATACTCGCACAATTAACACATGTGGTTCTCAAAACTCAGAGGTGTCTATGCTATTTATGACAACATTTTAATCAAGTATAAATTTACAAAATATGTTTAGAACTATATGATTTTTAGGTTTTTAAGCATAGATATAGTAGGTCAGGATCTGCGAACTCTCACTGACTGACTGAGCACATGAATTCAACACTAGTTTTTTGGTGATGTTGGTGTTGGTGTTGTTTTGTTTTGTTTTTCTTTTCTGCATCTTATGTTTTGCCTTGGCATTGTCAGTTTCTCTTTCATTGCCTTTGTTTTTTTTGTTATGTTAAATAACAAGTCACAAGAGAGAAAAAACAAAAAAAATATGTGAAAAAATGGCTTAGTTCAGTATATATTAAGGACAGAGATAACAAATAGCTAAATAAGAAAAAAGAAAAAGAAAATTCCTTTTCTATGTACAGTCAATTGTCTGATAATCTAGAAGATAGCCTGATTTGGTCTAATTCTCCTGAATTCTAGCAGGTACTTTATTCCAACTTTTTTAATTCAAACAAACCATGTCTTAGATAGTCTTGGAATTAGAATACATTAATCATTGTTAATCATAAAATTTTCATAATACTTTGGTGAATTATCTATTGATATAATCATGATAATTAAGCTCCTTTTTAATTTTTAGGGATTTTAAATTTTTAATTTAAAGTTAGGGATTTTTCCAGTAAGTATACTATTGAATAATGCTTTGAGCAATTTTCATGAAACTTGGTGAATTATTTTTGTATAACATAAACATGATAATTTTCCTTTTAATTTAAAAAAAAATCTGATTTATGTCATTGTACTATCATGACTTGGAATTAGGATAGTCTCAAGAATGCTTTCACAAATTTTTATGAAACTTTGGTGAATTGTTTTTATATCTTGACAAACTCCCTTTTTATTGTTATGACCCAAAGTGGAGGGGGCATAATGTTTAACACTTGTCAGATCTTTTGTCCGTCTGTCCCAAAGTTGTTTTTTGTTCTCTTACAGTACTTTAGTTTGCCTCAACCAAATTCAATTAAACTTTGTACAAAAGCTTGTTATCACAATTCTCATATCAAGTTT